>NW_008611665.1:19268-30415 GCF_000691845.1 Merops nubicus | reverse complement strand
CCGTGAGCTGGGTGGCCACAGCTTCTGGGAATGTTATTGTCACAAAATTGTGCAAAAACCCGGCCAAATAATTACAACCAGTGATGAATGTCAGTGATCAAGGTGCGTGAAGTGCAATGTACAGTGAACACACCCAAGACCTTACCGTATGTTTTTGTGCATTCGCAAACTAAGTTTTTTGTCAATTTTGTGTTACTGATAACACTTTTTGTGTTGCCTTTTTGATCCTAGAACCATATATATACAAGAATTACAGTCAAAGCAAATACAGAGAGAGCTGAGTATAATTTATCAACTAAGTAGGGGAAAAAGGTTGTAGCATGAATGTTGCCTAAAGGAGAGTTAAAACGTAGCAAGAGAAGAAGTCTGCTTTGTCTTATACTTTTTAAAAGCCTTTGTTGGTTGCTCTCTCATGCTGCAGTTTCCTCCATATGCTCCCTACACCCACTAACACCCACCTACACACATGCACAATTTACCGACATACTTTGTGTGTTTGCTGAATTAAAATCCACATCATCATTCAAATAAAATAAACAGCTGTTTTCTTTCCATTACAAAAAAAAGGAAAAAAAAAAAAAAAAAACGATAATAACGAAACCCTAATATTTTCTAACTTGGCATTTGTGAAGTACTTGAAAGAAACAGGCTGCTGGAGATGCTTTTCTGCTGACACATTTTGACGCTGCACAGAAGGCCCAGGGCTGGATCTAGACACATACCAGTGCACTTAGGACCACTCTGCTTTGGAAGGGGACATTGCCCAGGAGGAAGGACTTGGGAGCTATGTGAACAACAGTAGATTGTCCTGCTGGTCACTGAGATTCCAGAATAGGCATCAGTTGACCCCCTGTGACTGGTAAATAGAGTATTTAAAGCAGTACTGGCAGGCAGAGGACTGCAGAATATCATCACAGGTATTCATTTCAAGGGCTCACTTCCTACTGGAGAAGTGCAGCTCCAAGAAGTGCAGGCACCAGAGACCATGGCCAGCATTTACCATTCCTGTGTTATCTTTGTGTTAGCTCCCAGGTTCAGACTGAATTCAGCTGAAATTTGAAAGCTCCCAGCACACAAACAAACCAGAGGAAGGCAAGACCTAGAAAGTCTGCAAGAGATGATGTAACTGAATCCTGTGTTGGCATCCATTCCTGCAGTTTATCAACCATGGGCCATTGCACCTCACACTGAAGATCAAAAGGGTTGAAAATGAGACAACCAGCTCAAGTTGCTACCTCAGTATGCATGTCTCTTTGCTTTACCACTGCATGCTGACTGTGTTACAACACAGCTGTCCCAACACCTATGGCAAGAACAGTTCTCTCAGATCATGTTGGTCACAGCTGAAGGAGCAAGGATGCTGCACTGTGCAGGTGGAAAGCAGGTAAAAGCATAGTCACTAACTCATAAGTGCTTTGTCATCTGGTAGAATCCAAAGACGTAGATTACACACATGCTTTCTTTATAAAACACATTGTGAGACAATAGATTCCAAGACACACATTTCTTAAATTGGCTATATTAGTTTCCTAGGATACTAAGTAGGTACATACCAAGCCAGCTGGTGGGAATGATGAAAGGAAGGACTCAGATCACTGACTCTCAGCTTAGGTGTCATTCAGAAGTCTTAGTCATGTATCCTCTCCTTGAATCAAACACCTAAGCCAGGCTGGACCTTGCACAAAACCCAACCCAGAAAAAGAGATAGTGCTCTCCTCTCCTGTTGTGCAATACAATTCACTGGGATATGGGATGACCATAATCAAATGCATTTACTGTAAAATTTGGAGGATTTTGAATTAGTATTAGCTGTTAGAATACTGTAACTATCAATCACCGACCTACTGAGTTTCTGACTCTTGCTGTAAACTTTAGTCCATCCATCCACCCATCCATGCAGTCTTGGGTGTTTAGTGTCACTGCTGTTAGACGGGTACAAGCTTCTACACCTAGCAGCCCATGATACAGGATGGGGCACAAAGGAGAAGATGTTTCACCTCTGTCTCAGCACAGATCAACTGAGAGCTGCCTTCTGATACAAGCAGCTCAAGCAGAGTTTACTGTAGCTATAAGAAGAGTCAGTACGCTCTCCTTCCCCCAGATCACTCTCTTTTGTTCCTCAAACACAGTCTGTACCAGGGCTCAGGGAAAATTGATGATGTTGTTCTACAGTGTGTGTCACATGTCGATGTTTCCCTTTTGGCTCTAAATCAGGCCACAAGTCAATGCACTTTGAGGCCTAGAATCCAAACGGAATACATGATTGTGTTGTCTGCCTTAAACATCAAAAACACTACTCATGTGTATCAGATGTGCTTGCCTAACTGATTTTTAAAGTTTCTTTACAGAGCTACCATCCTGATTCTCTGTGTTGCTGATGTCAAGCAGCTCTCTCCCTAAAGCCTTTGAGGACAACAGAAAACAACTTGTGGTGACTCATCTAAATAGGGGAAATGAACTATGTTTAATCCTCCACTCTAAGAAGTACAAAGATGTATGTTCTGCTACAACTGTTAAATGAAGGAACTCGGGTAGGAGGAAGCACATTCCAATAAAGCTCATCAATTGCTTGCGTGAGTAGAGAGTAAGATAGTGCAGGTCACATTGATAGGACCTTGTCATGTTGTTGGTCAACAGTTGATAGTGATTGCAGAGGACCAGAAAAGCTGTATTCAGAGAAGAACTCAAAACTTCAAACCATGTATGTTATTGAAAGACTATTTCCTCGATTTTTGTTTTTAGGCTTTTAAAATACATTTGAATGTTTGTGTTCCCTTTCAGGAATGGAGTGGCGGCTAATTATACATGGAAAAGAGAAAACAAATTATTTCTCTCTCTGTGCTTATTCTCTCAGTCTTTGCTATTTCAGGTGCCATTTCAGTACAAAAAACCAACCAACCAAAAAAAAAAAACCCACGCTTATTCATGTTTCTGAGCTGTTCCTATTTCCTTAAGAAATCCTCCTTTTCATACAGAGGTACTGCACTGACAGGCTGGGCTAACCCATTTTAATACTGATTTAACAGTAAGAATTTATTCCCTGAAGGACATTAAAACTGCTATCAAACACCCAGTTCAGCAAGATACTTAACATATGTTTTCCTGATATTGATGAGATGTTTAGATGTCAGCTTATACACTTTGACCAACTAGGGCCAAAGTGAATACCAGCAAGCAGCATAGTTTGCATCAGGAAATGAAGGGTCCAACACATCAGTGATGTTTTCTATGAGGCTACACCTCATATTGTTTGTAGTATACTGGAAAATATTTTATGATGCTAGTTTTAGGACACTGAAGGCTTATATTTCTGGGGCTAGGAGCTGAGCAGGTGGTTTTAGAGAAATCCTAGCTCTTCAAAGTAGTGGAGCATTCAGCCTCTGCGTGGTGACATGGATAGAGGGGAATGCACTGGCTAAAAAGCTGGAGGAGAGCAGTGGTGGAACCTACTAGTTTACTGGATCTGGATAACTTGTACCAGAGAGAAATAGAAAAATGAAGCTGTAGGAAAAAGAAGAGAATCAGCCATGGTAAATAAATTAAAAGGGAGCAAGAAAATAAATAAGGAAAAAGCAGAAAACTAGGTTTTAACCTTGCCAAAGTCATTACTGGTCTCCACCCTATACACAGAGGACAGTCAATAACAGTCATATAGATGAGAATGAAAACAGCCACATTTTAAAATCAGTATTCTGACTCTCTCATTTTTTTTTCTCTTTTCCAGTGGTACCAGTTATATTCAGAATTTATGAGGTTCACCATAGCAACTGAACTGAGGCTGGCTGGGCTCAACTGGCAGTTACTTTCTTTATGGCAGTCCATATGGTGCTGCTTTTTTGGATTTTTGGCTGAAACAGTGTTGATGCACAGCATCAAGACTTTCTCTTTTTTTGCAGTTTGTGCCCCCAGCAAGCAGGCTGCGGGTGGGTAAGAAGCTGGGAGGGGACAGGGCTAGCACAGCTGACCTGAAGTGGCCAAAGGGCTGGTCCATACCATAAGGCACTGTGCTCAGCAATAAAAACTTACATTGCAAAGAAGGGGAGATTGTTTTCTGAGGTGGCTACTGATTGGAGATTGGCTGGACATTACTCAAACTGCTACTTTAAGCAGTGTATTCTGGCATCCAGAAAATCAAACAAGGTACAGTATCTTCAGACTCTTGAGCTGTCTTATCAGTGTTGGTCCTATTATTCCTCTTACATAATCAGGCTGTCATGGAAGGCAGAGGAACCTTTGCATTGCTTTGACTACATGAGGGCATGAGGAAAAGAAACCTGTTACAACAGGTCTTCTGGGGTGGACATTGATGCGTATTATTTGCTGAAGAAGCCTTGGAACATGGTGTCCCAGGCGTGTTTGCTTGAGACACAAGAAAAGTAACTAGTGAAAACTAATGGTAGGAAGCAGTCTACTTCAACAGTGGTGACAATAAGGGGTAAAAGAGAAAAGAAAAAGCAGAAAAACTCTCAGCACTCCTTCCCTGGGTATTGGGAAGCTGATCTTGACAGCTCTGCAGGCTCAGAGCTCTGCTAAGATGTTTTCTCTCTTAATATTTTAATGAGCTGAGCAATTGACAGCCCCAGATGAGTATTCATTTTTGTTGCTGTTGCTAAGCAAAACAACAGTAAGAAAAGCTCCTTTTTCATCTTCTAAATCATAAATACAACCAAACCATTTGTTTGATATGTGCAGAAATTCATTCTATCTCCATGCCAGCTCAACCCACATACCTCAGTTCGCTCTGTCATGTTTTTCACACATATTTGTTCAATCTCTCCAACCTATCCCTGGACACATCCAGATTTGGTTGTTCTGCACATCCTATATGCTCTGCAGGCCACATAGAGTTTATTCGGCATGCCATCTTCATTTGGACATTTTCCTTTCTTTCCACTTCTTTTCAGACTCCCTTCTCTCTGTTATCTTTTTATCAAATAACTTTTCTTATTTCTAATTCTCCCTTTCCTTTTCCCTTCACTCTTACATTTTATTAGCCATCTGTCTTCATTTTCCTTAACTATTTGCGTTTTCACTCATGGATACTTAAAAGAAGTTTTAGTCTCACATACTTTTTAATAAGGTCTGATATTGTCTCTCCAACCCTGTTGTTCAATGACTTGTCTGCTCAGAATGTGCCTTGCGATAAAGTTTCATCTAATGTGATATTAACCAATTTTTTCTGTAATGTAAAGAAGTTCCGACTTAAAATGTTAATGAATTGTAACTAAGTGCAGGATTCCACTTTGCATATTCAGAATATATTGCTGGTTCCACTCTTCAATCTTCTCATTATATGGTTTTGTTTACTGCCAGCTACATTTAGAAGCTATTTGTAGGAAGTTCCCTCCACATCAAAACCAAAACTATCCCTTCCTGACCAATGCTGGCCTCTGATCCTGACTTGTAAGGCACAGTCAAAAAGCGTTTTTGGGGGCCGCAGATAACAGTTCCAGTTTGAACAGAGAGGTAGAGCAAAATAAACAAGCAATTATTAGCCCTCCACAGGCAGTAGGGCAACAGAAGGGGAAACTTGGTGAAATTGTGTTGTGTAAGTGCTTTTATGAGAGACAAAGAAAAGATAACTGAAGTAGTAAGTATGTAAGCAGTAAGTAGGAGAAAATACTTTCAGTCATACTATTTAGCTTTGATGAATCTTCCTTTGACTACAGAGTTCATCATTACAATTGTGCTACTCCCAGGTTTTTAATATACTGAGGTTACTGTAGAAATACCAACAGCAAACCAAAAAAAACTTAACACAGCATCATTTTTCATGTTCCAGTATAGCAGTACTTCCTGTTCCAGTACAGGAGAACTTTGAGTGCTCATGAGCTCATCATCAACAGGCACTTCAAAGACAGGCTACTGAACCTCAGTAATGTTTTCTGTGTTCACCACAGTTACCTCTTTGTCTGTCTGCTGGGCACAAATCTTGAGCAAGCGACAATGCTCTATCTCATTTTCTTCAGCCTTTTAGTCTCATCTCTGGAATCCACACCTCTCAAGTGCAGTTAACCAATTACACGGGGAAAAGTAATTTAATAAATCAGATAGGCACACTGTAAAGGATTTTCATGCATTCCTTTCCTATGTAAATGGTCTGTAACTTTTTCATGAATCAGGCCCATAGACTCTTTATTTCACGCTTCCATCTCCCTTTCCCTGTAGAATTGCAATTTAAATGATCCTGAAACATTTGAAGACAATTAAAGGTTAGCTTTGCATATCAGTGACCTACCAGCAATTCCTTGTAAAGCTCTGATGTATGTACAGTGTCTGGTATACCACTGCCTGATTTCAGGAAAGTAGAATTGTTTCCAGGCTGCTCTGAATTCTAGGTAGGGTTGGCAAATAGGCTCAGAAGATGCCACAAAATAGGTATGACTTCTTAGAGCTTCATACTGTTCTAGGACACCACTGTGGATTGCATTTTGACTTCCTTTAAGTTTTGAGCACTTAAGAGAATTTGGACTGCCTTGCTAGCAAGATTTACAGGAGGTTCAAAAAATGCTTTTGTTTGGTTATATATTGGGTTTTTTGTTATATTAAGCCTTACCAGTATTTTTTTAGAAACTGTATAGCCTTTACTCCCAGAGGCAGAAATTGAGACTTAAAACTGTGGCTGTCTTGCAAAGAGCAAAGTTATGTTGAGGGAAGTATTTAAATTAGTATACCATACTGTGCAAAGAACCCCCAATCCAAAATTTGTGATTTCTATATTGCAGCAGCCCCACCAGGCCTGATCTGCATGGGTCTGAGAGGAAATGAAGGCTGCCTGACAGCTTAGAGTGACCACGTGTGACTTGATCAAAGGTGGAGTTAGAGGTACCAACCAGCAGACTTCTGCTGCAATTGGAACAGCATAGGTTTTGAAGCAAGGGCTGAAATATTGTCACAAAAGCTGACAGGGACTCAGCACTTAACTAGATTTTGAGTGAATTGTGAAATAGTTGGACAAGACTGTTTTCCTTCCCTCTAGCCCTTTCCAACTTCCTCCCTCTGGGAAAGCACTTAATATGTAGAATATAAATTAACAGGTCTCCGAAAGAGTTGGTGCACATTTGAGAAAACATTGTTGTACAGCATTGACTGGACAGTATTATTCCACTTGAGACATATTCAAAAGATGGAAATTACTATAATATTGGATAATGAAATAGTTCCAAACTCTTTCAGCTTTGTCTGGAACAGGCACAGCTTAGCTACTATTGTTTTACATAATGACTAAATATAAATAATATAAAATATTTATAAATAATGAATGCCAAGTTGATCATATTTTAAAGTTTTACTGGAACATGCAAAGCCTGTCATTAGTCTGGCATCTGTAAAATTTTTACCAGCAATTACTTAAGACAGTCATCTGTCCATATATGTTGTCTTCTGAAAAAAAATTAAAATGAGGAGATGGAAACAGCTTTGTGATTTATTAAAAATCTCTGAGACTGTTTCTGCCAGTGTTTGTGCTGATAAATGTTATGTTAACAGGTTCTCTGTTTGTTTAACATTCTTCAGAGGAGAGCTCAATGTGATTTAATCAGTCTCATATATTTAAAGTACAGCATTAACATCTAGTCTGCAATGAGAAAGATGGGAAGGGTCACAGGTGGCACAGGCACTGGTCTCACAGTTGATGCCTTTGTCTTTCTTAGTAAAATTTTTTTCACATCACAAAATACTAGTGATCTTGAAAATCTTGATTTAGGAAAGTATAGTGTGGATCGTCTTGCATTGTGAGACTAACAACATCATATGAATTTGTCCAATTATATTCTAATGTCCAGTTTCCACTTTTTTGCCTAGATTTGCATGCTATGTGCAACACAAGCTTTTCCTTAAAGGAATCAGAAGGCTTTTTCCAACTGATTCATACTTCCCCAAGCTCAACATTCACACATACAGAAGCACACATTCACGCTGATATCCTTGGAAGCCATTCTCTAGAAAATTTTTCCCTGCCAGTAATACAGATGTGATGAATCAGGCCTCAGTTATGATTCCAGTTGCATCCTTATTTTCCAGAGAGCATTTGGAATTGCTTAAGTAATTGAAAATCTTAGATTATTGCTTTTTTGTCATGAATATTTGTTATATGCCTTGCCTGCATTTGATGAGCATCTGATTGAAATGAAAAAAGCTGAATCCATAGGGCACAGAGCCTCATTTTTACCACTGCAGACAGACTGAAAGTGAAAAACACTACTATAAAGAACCCACTAGATCAAGTAATCCCAATAAGGTTATGCAGAGGTGGTTGGGTTTTTTTTAAGTTAAACTTCATAGAAGAAGCATTATCATTGAGCATCTGCTGTGGGAAACCCAAGCTGTTAGAACTTCAGGAAGTATTTGTTGGGAATTGCTAATGGAAACGGCTGTGTGTCCAAATTTTGATTCACCTGCAATTGCCAAAAAAAAAACATGCATCAGGCTCCAGGGGGAGGGTGCTTTCTGAAGGAGGACTTAGAGAGTAGATTCTCTAGAAGCTGTCAGCTTTCCATTGGGTGAAATAAAGTTGACAACCAGACAGTTTGAATTTTAGATGAGCTGGCTCTGAGGTTGCAGAAGTTACAGAATGCGAGGTTGCTCCAACATTTCCCCTTCTGAATTACCTTTCATATAATCTATAAATGAGATTAGCCCTAAGAGATACTAATTCCAAAAAATTGGTCTGCTGTTTACTCATAGATTCAAACAACTTTCTCTTGGTCTTCAAGCCCATAGGATAACAAGATTTCGAAAGAAGGCCAGAGATCCAGCACTGCAAGGCTTTTATCACAAGACACACAACTACCCCTAGGCACTTCTTGGACTTTCTAAAATACATTACCTGACTACAGAGGCTAAGATGATTTTGCCAGATAATATCCTGAAGATATTGACAACTTTTGGTGACTTTACTACCTTCAGTTTGGGTTGCTGGTCAGCAGCATCCTCCACTGCCAGAATAACTACTAACAGGTCATCATCATTATCCAGAGACCACAATGAAATATTAGGGCAAGTTCAAATCATGGTCTATTTTCAGAATCGCAAGAAGAGCTTTAATACTTCTCCTAAAACATCGATTTAGTGACTGTAATACACACAAGCAGAAGTCTTGATGTATTTCAGTTAAGACCCAAAGTTCTAGACAAATGATTATTCATATATCTAAGAGATCTGCCAAAGGAAAATGGCTATTACATTACATCGTTTTTCACTGTAATATATTTAATTAGAAGATTGTGTTATGCCCAATGGTACATTGCTTATTAAGTATCTTTTTCAAAAGTTCTTCTAAAGGAGAAAGATAGATATGACACAACACAAATAACTAACTGATGATCCTGTTTATCATACCTTTCAGTTTCTCCACTTTTTACTCTTCCTCACCTGAGTTCTGTGAGCCAACAATTGTCACTTGTGGATTTAACTGCTTTGGACATTTCTGAATAGGGTATGTTATTGGGGATTTTATGTCAGTCTAACTTAGCTATTCTTCTTGCCTTCTTTTTTGATGGTAAGTGTAATCATACCACCGTCTCTTAAGACACTGTTCTCTTTAATAGCTGCAAAAAATGTAGTAGGGTAATAACTATTTTTGTCAATGAATCTCTACAATGTATTTGAAGTAGACAGAGATAATTATCTGTTATTATTTCACCGAAGCTTCACAAAGGTAAAGTCCAGGTGTGAGAAGACTTATTCAGTCTGTGCTTGAAAACCTAGGCCTTAGTAGCCAAAGTGCTGACTTTGTACAATCAGTAACATGCTAGAATTCACAGTAACCAGCTGCAGTGGTGCAACCAGATGAAATACTACGTGTGAGGAAACACAGGAAAAAAGTTAAGACAGGAAAATTAGAAAAACGTATTCCCAAAGCTTATTTAGTGGTTGCAAACAAGTCCAGTGGACTATATTAAAGTGAGCATATAAAGGAATCCAAGTTCTGGACACCGTAAAATTTACCATGCAATGGGTTAAGTATCTCAGATAGAACATGAACACTAGGGAAAGCCTCTTCTCTGAGCCAGACAGTGATAACAGTTTGTCAATATGGAAACAAGCCAGAAATGCCACAGTGAGCGAGAAGAATTTATTTAGCAGACTTCTACTGACTCTCGCAAACAGACAATTTAAGAGGCCGTGATCTTCTGTGTGGATCTATGTACATTTGGTGATGTCTTAAGGGTTTTCTCTACTTCTTGTATTTTAGGAAACAGGATCTGTTAGAGAAAGCATATTTAGTTGGCATGAAATGATTTGATTGGGTCAGTGTTACTAATCAGGGACAGAATCTCCATGTTTCTAACTGCTGAAATAGTATTTTTCATCAGCTGTCCTTTCTACATGAGGCACTTCTGAAAATTAACAAATCACATCTTTTTGTTTGTTCTTACTGCGCTGGCAGCAGCTCTGTCTGATGGGCCATGGTTTCTTGCACAAGAAGAGATAATAAGTGGTAGTAGATACCCATCCAGCTCCCTCAGTGCTGCTCATTCTGGAATGTATGATGATTTATACTGCAGAATACTGCACCATATAGAGATCTGCATACCACAGTCTTTACTACAGCACACAAACTTCTGTCTGCACTGCATTAAGCAACACAGTCCAATACCCATACATAGTCTTCATCAACAGTGCGGGGCAGGACTGCCTTGATCTTAGCCTGTAGGTTAGGTGAAAGGGCAGCTTTGTAAGGGCAGCTCAGTTACTGACATATGTCATTCTCTTTCCTTGCTCGTTTAAATATGGATCAAAACACAAAGGGATTGTCCTGGGAACCTGCTCAAAGGATCAGATAGTTCCTCTCCCAGGTACACACCTATCACATCATAAAGGATCCTGATATGCTGGTCATACATTGAGCACATCTTTCAGTATAGGGCAGGGGGTAGAGGACTTTCTATGGGTGGGATCAGAGTGCAGATATTACTATTGTTATTTTTATAGTACCAAAAGCCATGCAGAATTTTCTTTTCCTAATAGAGCTCACAATCCAATTTAGTCATGACACAGAAAAATGAAATTTTGCAGCTGAACATAAGGCAGCTGGAAGATGGGTAAGGACAGAGGTTATAGCATTACAGCTGCATGCTTAGGCACCAAAAGCTAGCATGTAAAAGTAAATTTAGCAAAGTAAATTTAAGTGAAAAAAAAAAATA
>NW_008611665.1:0-19237 GCF_000691845.1 Merops nubicus | reverse complement strand
AATTATATTTTAAAAAATATGTCTTTTATATCCTGGAGTTTAGTAATAATAATAACAGAGGTCTCTATAATAGACCAAATGAGGTTACCTGTGCTATTATAATGTCCAGTTCAGAAGAAATAAAAGTTAACAACTCATCAAATCAAATTAAAATACAGAATCTCCAGCATAACCTTTCATCATGCTTTAATGGCATGTAAAAAGAACATACTTACATAACCAAGTGAATCTGAGCAAATTTTTATGCACAAATGTCATGGACAAGGACTTACCTCAGCTTTTTTGAATATTCTTTTGAAGAGCTGCAAATCTAAAACTAAATCCAAATGTATAATTACTTAGGGATTCTATATCCAGAGAGCTGACTCAGATCATTTATGAGAGAAAAGCCAGTCCTGCATACAAGAAATCTTTGAACTGTACATCCCATTTAAGTATACATTATAAGCTTGTATATAAAGAACAACACACAGCTGAACAGTTGAATAAAACAGCGCAGTAAAGCCAGCCTTTTCTTGAAGCAATGAAAGGTATCTGAACGATTTGGCTGTATGTAATTATTAGGAAGGTGGATTCAAAGCATACTACTATCATCATGAAATATTCTTCTTTCATGGAATCAAATTTTCTGCATTCATTCTTTATTTCTCTGTGAAAAGAAAATCTACAGAAGTTATTCTCCTATCCTAGCTTCAAAATCCTGGAGGTTGTCTCAGTCCTCATTAGGGACTGTCTGAGTTTTGCTATTAACCTCAGAAGGAACAGGACTTGATTTTAATACTTCTTCAGGGCCCTTCTCTAGATTCAATCGCTAATCCACTTTTATATGTAAATCACATAAATCATTGATTTATATGTAACCAAGGGGGAAGAGATGCCTATGATTTTGCTAGGTGAAGAATCAAGGCCTAAATAATTGTCATCTCTAAGAGTTAAAAAATTACAATAGAAACAACCCACTTCAGAACAGCAAGGGTATCCATCATCATTCTGCAAACTGATACTCTTTATGGGTTTTGCTCTTTTTCTTTTCCATCCTCACTGTTCTTAATAATTCAGTACCTTCTTTCTTTAATCATATTATTAAAGGCAATGGACTGATGATACATTTTGCTTTCTTTGCTCTCTCAGTGATGTCCATTAATGAAGACTTACTTTTCAGCACCATTGACTCACTTATCTAAATTATTTATTTGGTTGAGCAGTTCAGCGTATCAAACTTCTTTTGCTCAGTGTAGCCACTACTTACAGCTTAGATTAGAGTTTCATATTGATTTTCTCCTGGAAAATGTGTATGAAATGGATTGTGCTTTAAAGTGCCAAAAGTAGTAAATGCAGGGCTGAAGAAGGTATAGCTGAATAGATAACAACAATTCCTCTTTCTGTAGCAATCTTTACATTTGTTTTCCTTTCCATTTAGAATGAGTAAAAGACTTTTGAAAACCTTAATGGTGCTGAAATTCCCATAAAGAAGCCCATTTCCTGATGGCTAAGGTACTGGCCCAAGGTAGGAAAATCAAATACACACTTTTGGCTTTTTGCATTCAGTACAAAGCATTATCTCCTGGCCACTCCAAATCAGAAAAAAATATTTTAATGTCTTCCCCACCCAACACCTGTATAATAAATCATTACCTCCAGAAGATTTCATGTAAATCTTCACAGAAGGAATATGTATTAAGAAAATATATTTCAAAGAAAATTTTTGAGCTGTTTCTCTTGTGTCATTGATTGCCCATTGCCCTGCTTGTCCTGACTCTAAGGAAACCTGTGTTGTGTGTGGGATATGTTGGTGTGGCTCAACTGCATTTTATCCCCCTTTTTCTCTCCTGTAACCATCCAAATTCATAGTGCCTCCTTGAGCTGCTTTCACAACCCAGCCTACTATTTTCTCCTACTCCTGTCAACTAATAAAAATATTTTTAAAGCAGTTAATTGCTTTCAGTCTTTCATGTAGTCTGACCAACAGGAATATTTGTTTCTACTTGAATTCTTGAAAAAAAGTCTGAGATACTTGAAAAAAATTCTTGAAAAAAATTCCCAGATACTCAAATTGTCTTCATTGAGCTCCATGTGACATTTTGAAAGGTTATTATCTTTGTTATGCCCAGATTCATAGACTTCTGCATAATGTTCATATCCCTGTTTCAAACTCTCAGCTGTAGCTGAATATTAGGAAAGCTCTCTGTCTCAAAAAAAAAAAAAAATCTTTTTCCATTCAAAGATCTTGATCATCTGGTGTTTCAGTTCCTAGGACTATCTGCAGAATTTTTATATAGTCTGTAGGATCTGTGTAAAGCACTTACCAGAGGCAAAGGTGGGAGCTTGATTATGAGTACAGAAGAGTAAAAACTAGAAGAAACTATAAAAGAAAAATGGAAGGTGAAAACTCTGGTAAAAGATGACTGATACATGGCAGATAAGAAGGATCTTTATTGGCTCTTTAGTTTGTCATGGAAATGATACAGAATGCAGAAGTATTGGAAATTCCTTGACTCAAGATTTAATACCACTACCTGTAGATATGTCCGTGGAATGTGACTCTTATGTTTGTTCATAGGCATTATATGACACCAGGTATCATGCTGTTTCAGCACTTCACAAGTAATAATGGATTTTATTTTAAAGCATATTTTTATCAAGAAAAGATGTGGTCTTGCCATTTTACAGAAATAAACTGAAGCACAGAGGAAGTCTAAAAGTCACATTTCTCTCTGTACTAGACCGTGAAATCATTTGTATGTGGAAGATTGACGAGACAAGCGGTAAAGCAGGCAACCCCACAGGAGTTATAAATGAAGTCGGACTTCAGCAGCTCTATGAGAGTTATAATTGAAGACATTTATTGCTATCAGAAAGCTGCTTATATAGTATACAAAGCTGTCCACATGCCCCACTCCCTAAGCTCATTGGTTACAAACTACTGTCCGTGCACTTAAGCTCTTCTTACAATTTGTTCTCCAGCTGTCATTCATGCTCTTTGTTGTTTTTCTCTTGCTTCCTCCTTATCTCGGTTCTCTGCATTCCTTTAACTTCCTATCTCTCGCTTTGTTGTCTCTCTCTTCTTTATTTAGCATTCTTGGTGTTTGCAGCTGCACTTCAAGTGAAATATTCCCACAGAAGATGAATGATATTTCCCATCAGGCTGAATAACATTGACTGCACTCTTGTAACCAATTATATATGGGAGCACAATCACCCTTTAAATGACTAATTTGTTGTGAAGAATAAATCTTTAGCAAACAAACCAAGAAATATCACCCAGATCCTTCAAGTACATCATGTTAAGAAATAGATGGGCAACGCTAGGTCAGTGGATCCCATTATTGCTCCATAATTGTAACAACACAGAGCAGATCCCCTGCTGGCTACTGCTGGAGTAAGTTATTGCCCTGTTTTGGCTGGGACAGAATTGCAGACCTGCCATGGTCTGCAGGCCATGAGCAGCTTGGAGTCAGCCAGGGCAGCTGACCTGACTTGGCTCACAGGTGTAGCCCTTCCCATAAACATCATACACAATTAAAGGGAGAAGTTTGAGGAAGAGAGGGGTTTCTGCTCCCGTTCCTAAGGTTTTCTTAGAGGGATTTGTGTATTGTTCCTGCTCCTGAGGGCTGCTTTCCTGTTTCTTGTAGCTGCTGTATATTCATTGGGGTAGGTATAACTTTTACTTTGTATTGGTTTGGTTCTTTCGTTAAATTTGTTTCATTTCTTCACATGGGTCTCCTCTCCTTTTCCCAGTCCCCCTTTTTGGCTGTGAAGAGGTCACTGGGTGACAGAAGAACTACAAGAGTTTAGTCCCAGACACAAGCTAAGTGTAGACAATAAGCCAATAGATGTAATAAATTATTTTTCATTTGATACTGCACAAAATCATGTATTTATTATCAAAGCCAGTCCAGGCCACAGAACCCTATGCTTTCATAGCCTGAAATCTCCAGCACCATTCTCCACTGGAAAAAAAACAGCTGGGAAGTGTTTCGATTAATGCTTGATGAGTTTAAGTAGCTTTTATAAAATATTTGTTGAAGTTAAATGCTTACTGAATATTTGGGGAAAAAAGCGTAAATGTTAAAATATCAGTGGTATAACTTCTAAATTAGTGAAAGCTCTCTGCATAAAATTCTAGGTGCTTTGGAGAGTGGATTCTTTCCCAGCCCTGTCTTGCACAGCAACCTCCACTATACACAAACCTTAACTGAAGATGAAAGAATAGAAATGATACTGCTCATCTGGGCTCTGACACAGTTCAGTGGAAAAAAAAAAAAGGCAATACAAAAAAAAAAGTAAAAAAAGTTAGGAAAAAATTGCAGGCATTTACCAGTACCCTGAGTGTACTGTGCCCCTGCTCCAAGGGATCTGTCTGTCCTCAAGTCAATGGAGACATACTGCAGCTGCATAATCTGGACTTGGACTGTTGAGAAAAGAATTGTGTAAGAAAGAACTGTGAGAATGGGGATGGTTGTATCCTCCTTTTTTGGAAGCTGCTTTCAAACCCTCGCCATTGTTCCCTGACCATGTAGCCCACTGATTCAGGACTGATCCTGGCCCCCTGACTTGACTTCCCCACTTGGGCATCCATGTCACCATTACAGGTTGCCTAATAACCCCTGGCTTATTGGCTCACCATCATCACCAGACTTGCTGTGCTCTTCTTTGGGTGCTATGGGGCTGAACCTTTGTTAGGGTGATCACAGCCCTGCAGCTGCCTTGGGTTACTCTTGGCTTGCTTTCCCTTAGAAAGCCTCCTGCTCTTCCTACTGCCTGACAACATCTCTATATGCCATAAGAAATCCAGCTCTAATGCACCACCTCCTGCCCTCAAAAAAAAATGAGAGGGAAAAAAAAGAAGACAAACACAGCAAAGGATACAAATCCTTTGCAGGTCACCTTAGGCATTGCTTTTTGTCAGAAACCAATTTCAGTATTTATAGCCAAGCTAAAACCCATTGAAAGCACAGGTCAGAATGGAAACACTGACCCTTAGCTACTGCAGGGCTAGCGAGCACCACCCCTGTCTAAGTACTTGTAAGCTGCTTGCAATAAAAAAAACCCTCTTCATTTCAGCCCTCCAAGTCTCAGTCCTCTGTACTGGTTAATATCGAGGAAATCCTTGCCTGACAAAGTAATTTAGGATCCATTAAATATGATTACTTGGCCTTGAAAATGATGGATATTGAACAGAATTATACAATCACTTTACAAAAGAAAGGTCTCTTTTACATCCTTTCTTGTGAGGCATTAAATAAAGACTGAGAGAACTCCTAAGGGATTCCTAGCATTTATAGGTTACATTTATGAAAAGAAGGATTGATATTCATATTAAAAACTCTAAAAATCTAATGGGGTGATGTGGCAAGCACATGGACAGCTGTGACATGTCTAAAAAGTGAGTGACATGTACACCAACTGTTTTCCTTGCTTCAGTTACGGTAGAAATATTAAAAGCACCTTTAGTTTCAGACTAATCTTACATGTTCTTTATTGGAATATTAACACCAAGTGGTTTCCTAAGTTCCCCATACTTCTCACTGTCTTCAATTTTAACTGTATGCAGGGGTTTTAAAAATTCTCAGATTACTGTTTTCATCATACTTTTTACTAGCCATATGTTGAAAGTGAGTTTGTATAGAGACTTGATATGTTTATGCTGATTTAAATTAACTGAAATGTCATCTTGAGAAGACTATATTTTAGGTACAGGAGAAGTTTTACTTCATTACTAAGGGACCTTCCCTGAAGTTCAAACATGCAATGAAAATAGATGTTTTGATCTTCCTCACATTTCTCCCATGTGAATTTCTGATTAAAACTGCTAAACTGAAAACCTCTAATTTTTATTTATTTTACCTTGGAAAAGGTGGGTTTTTCTCCTGTGGAGAAGGTTGGAAATATAGACTGAAAAATAAAGTTTATGGATGGCTCCCCCTGAAAATAAATTCTTCTCTAGAATGCAGGGAGAAAAAGGAAAAATAAAGGTAAAATAAAGTAATAGTTAGGTCTTTGATTTCCCTCATCTCATTCTGTTTTCACATAACAAGCTGCCCTAGGAACCACAGTATCCCAAAACACCTATCTTCAATCTGATCAGTCTCTGTAGACAAGGCTTCACCTTACAGACAGACATTCCAGACTCTTTACCTGGATTTTCCACATTAACCATGAGGCAGCAGATTCATCACTAAGACAAAAGGCATATTCATCATTTACTTCATCGATACAAACAAAATCATAGAATCATAGAATGACTTAGGTTGGAAGAGACCTTAAAGGTCATCTGATTCCATGGACCAGGTTGTGCAAGGTCCCACAAACAAATCCAGTGATGGAACAGCCACAACTTCCCTGGGCAAACTGTTACAGTGTCTCACCATTCTCATAGTGAAGAACTTCTTCCTTACATCTAATCTTAATTTACCTTCTTCCAGTTTGAGGCTGTGACCCTTTCTCTTATCACTACAAGCCTTTGTAAAGAGTACCTCCCCAGTTATCTTGTAGGCCCACTTCAGACACTGGAAGGCTGTAATGTCTCACTGGAGCCTTGTGTTCTCCAGACTGAACAACTCCAACGCTCTCAGCCTGCTTTCATAGGAGAGGTTTTTCCAGCCCTCTGTTCATCTTTGTGGCTCTCCTCTGGACCTTTTCCAACAGGTCCATGTATTTCTTGTACTGGAGTCTCCAGAGCTGGATGCAGTACTCCAGCTGGGGTCTTACAAGAGCAGAGTAGGGGGGGGAAATCACCTCCTCAACCTGCTGGCCATGCTTCTTTTGAGGTACACCAGGATATATTTGGATTCCTGGGCTACACTTGCACATTTTTGGCTCATTTTGAGCTCTTTCTCCACCAGCACCCCCAAGCCTTTCTACTCAGGAATACTCTCAATCTGTGTTCCACCCAACCTGTATTTGTGCTTGGGATTGCCCCAATTCAGGTGCAGACAAATCTTGGCTTACGTGCTTTCTATTCTGAGATGAGGAAGAGCTTTAATAGATTTTAGATGTAAAACTTTCAAGCCAGTATTGTCTGTTAATTCCCTGACAACTGATCTTTTGATTGCAGAATGCTGAGCACACATTCAGACACTGCAGGACTGAATCATTAGCATACACATCTAAATTTTAGATATTTGATAATGTATCATCTTAATGACATTAAGTCACATCTAAGAAACCAGAGAGGTGATTTAATGTGCAGTGCACTCCTGAAGCAAGTTTGTATACTTCCACACATCACATCACATCACATCAAGACACATGGGTTTACATTCCAGTTTTGCCCACTTCAGAGCAGGGATCTAATCTGGGATTTTCCACATCCCCCATGAATGTCTTAGTTATTTGTTTGGGAAGAGGGGCAGTCTCACTTTCCAGTTTCAATAAGGAAAACATGCTTGACATAAGAACTTCACCAAAAAAGGTTGTGTTAAAACTGAGAGATGACTCCAAAAAGTTAGTTTTAGTGAATGAGCACTTTCTCCAAGCTTGTTTCACCAAGCAGTTCTTGACCAGTTCCACTTATGAGCTTTGCACTAATTTTGGTGACTTTATGTCATAGTTACAGGGGCTGGGACCAGTTTATCATTATGTCGGTAGAACCAAAAACTGTGTATTCTGTACCCTCTATGCCATTGCTCATGGGCTGTTAACAAATCATGGGTAGCAGCTGCCCAGGACAGACCTCACACCCCAGGCTATAACAGATAGAGATCGGGAAGGCGTTAACACCTTCACATCCATTGAGAGGAATCGTCTCTGTTAATGGGCCCATCCATGCCTTGCCACATGACTCATAGAGAACTCCATTGTGAGATGCTCTGCCCAGGTAGGAGGAGCCAAGTGCTCCCACCTGGATATAAACTGGGGTTCAGGACAGCACAGGGGGCCCTTACCCACTGGATTTCCAGAGGACAAGAGCTACCAGATCTTTTCTACGGGATCACTGCTTCAACAAGACCACTTCATCTGGCCTGCTACCACCACCCTAACTAACAGAGTGTCAGCTTGTATTCTGACTCTGCCTGTGGTTCTTCTTTGTACTATTGCATTTATTTTATTTTTCCTATAAAATTGTATTTCTGACTTGGAGTCTATCACTGGCTTGCTTTCAAACCATTACACTTTATAAAATGTAAGCAAATGAGGAACAAAGGCCCTGCTTTACTAATAAAATTTAAATTAAAAAAAAAATTGCCTGATAGTATCATTATAATTCCATAATCCTTAGCATGCAAACTAATGCAGTACTTAACTCTCCCATTTTCAAAGGAATCTATGATTACTTGTCTGGGAGTATTACCAACATATGCAGTTTCTTTTAGTTTAATTTTTCTTTTCAGTACATAAATGGAATTTTCTTGGAGGTAATGATACCTGAAAAGTTCTCTCAAACAAGTATACAACATGCAAAGGAAAAAAAAAAAAAGACCACTAGGCAGCCTCTGATCTATGTGCTAAAAATATTTATTAACTATGTTCCAATGCATGGAAATGCACATAAAACTATATTTTTAAATATGCATAATTTAAATATTCCTTATACAGCCATCTCAGGTAGGTCTGAACCACATTTTTATGATTCTATTATAAGCTCCCGTTCGTCAGGGTTTATAACAAAAGTGCTAACACAACCTTAGCACTTCAAGTGCAAAGAGTATAATCAGGTTTAAAACCAATTGTATCTCATCAGTTAAGTCTATTGTCACAAGCTGGCTGTTGGACAGGAAAGGAGATGACAACTCGGAAGCAAAATAAATCATGATTAACTGATGGTTTTTGTCATATTTGTTTTTAAGAATAGACATATTACACAGTCTTCAGTGCTGTATTTTTATAAAAGCTGCTGACTATGATGTAGTCCAGCAAGTTGTACTGCAGCACACATTTTCTTTGCACATCCCTCTCATCCCTGTTCTAGATGTGAACCTAACAAGAAGCTTTAACACCCAGACTGAAGAGAACAACAGTGTGTTCTGTGAGACAGTCTAACCCTCAGAAAAACTGGCCAATTTCAAATGTGGATGTAGTCCTAGGAGAGCCTGAAACTAAAAACTTGGGATACTATTTAGATGCATGCAAATGAAGCAGAGGACACACTTTTAAACTATTTACAACACCATCTTCTACCCTGCTGTGCACATCCATACTCATCTAAACATCTTTCCTTTGTGTTGTGGTGATTACATTGCACTGCAGTGTCCTAAAGAAGGTGCTGAACACCATGGTCATGCTGTTGGAAGCACAAAACAGTTGAAAACTGCAAAGCTCAAGACTGCTGATAAACATCTGGTGACTAGAATAGACATGGAGGCTGGGTGAAGATCCTGTGGTCTGTTATGGCACTGAGGAGGAATGTGGAGCAGAGCAAAGGCTGTGTGGCCTTGTTCTTCCACTTGTCCAACCCTCCTTCAAGATACTAGTAGGTGGCACAGAGAAAACACTGATAAAGTTTGTCTTCACATTGATTAGATAGGCTCCTGAAAAACATGCAAAGTTGTGCTCTGACTTTAAAACAGATTCTGAAGATATGAATGATGACATGGCCCAGTAATCACTGAGCAGGACTGAGAGGCATGCAATGGTCCAGTCAGATAAAACACAGGGTGGTGGAGAGGAGTAAAGCTGTTATGAATTGGCCAAGAGGCAACTCCTACTATTGCTGATTATCAGGTTAACTATGGCAATTCGTTCTCAGACAATGATTTGCTCATCTTGAAATTAGGATGTTTATGACTACTGAGTGAGTGTCTTTTCTCTAACTTGTAAACCCAGAGAAAACATAAGAAAGTGCCTCATTCTGAAGAGTGTCTTTGGTCTGGCAAAAGCATGACATGATTTTGTCATCCTGTGGTAAGTTTACATAGGACATTTGTTATAAAACCACCCTCTTTTCAGATAATAAGACTTTGTAGCCTATAGAAGTTTAACCAATGAACAGATGAAGAAACAGACTATCACAGCACTTAAAAGTCACCTGGCAGAGATCATACAGAGCTCTTAGGACTGACCAGACATTCGAGCTATATTCCTTTGCTTGGAGGACTTTAAGAATACTTAAACTACAAATATGAAGCTGACAGCTTCAATAATGTATGGTAGAAGGCAGACAATCTGTAGACGGAAGGGATGGGACCCTGAAAAATCAATGCTCTCAAATGCAAAGGGCAGTAGAGAGCTGGGGGCTGGCATTTCATTGGAAAGGTGTTATGCTCTTAGGACAATTCTGGAGTATTCAAGGACACAAAAGTAAACGTGGGTAAACATGAGTGCCCATATATATTATGATAACTGGAACACTTAGAAGGTGTATGAAATTTACAAAGTTCCTGTTTTCTTAACTATTTTTATTGTTCATGTTAAGGTCACTTGAAGTTGGCAGGGTGAAGCACTGTGAGATGGAAAAATATCTTTTACTTTAATATCTATCTAAACCTGCAGGTCTTATGGAAGCAAAAATCTAAGAAGCCAAAAGTGTATTTTTCTCCAAGTTAATAATTTTATGTTTCCTGCCTGCAATATAACTTTAGCTCACATTAAGCATATCTATTAAATTTCAGCACATTACTTGAGTTATCAGTTACAAGTGACCTAAGTATTTCTGTGTAAGACTCTTAGTTCCTGATTTTCAGAGTAGCTTTATAACGAAGATTCTTGCACCTGCAGAGAGCTCTACTGAGTTTTAAAGGACTCCACAACTGTGCAGGCATCTGGTTGTAGAAAGCTTGCAAAAATTAGTTCAATTTGTTTCTAAACTCCTGATCTTGAAGTTTAAAGCACTTAATTATTAGTTACCCTGGATGTAATTATGCTATCAGCATCCCATTGGATTTATATGTGATGATGATTCCAAACTTTCTCAATTACAAGATCAAATCTAAATGAAAACATTTATATTGCAAATCAACATAATTTGATTTGTCAAGATTCTCTGCAGTGTAGAAAAAAAAACCAAAACATTTGTATTGATGGACAAGAGTTTTTGGGTACAATTTTTTTATAACCAACTGTTCTCAAGTTCATTTACTGCTTGCCAAAACCAAATGTAAATCAGTTCTAAAATAGAATCAGCTATAATTGATTCAGTAATCATTCAGTATTGTCGACCACATCCAGGAATAACTGGCTCCAAATATTGTTATTGACTCTTGTTTCCCAGGGAACGGCAGAGAAACTGGTCTAACCATCAGTCATTTTGACCACTGTGTTCCCAGCTCACTGTTTTCTCCTTAACTCAAGCTGTGGTCCCACAGAACTATAAGCCAGGTTAATTGCTAGCTCCTTTGGTCTTTCAAGCCTACATCCTCTCCAAAGCGAGTTTATTTTCTTCTGTCTTGAATTAGTTCCAGTGCTCTTCAAACCTTTAACAAAATCCTTCCAGAAAAATATGTTACACATAAAAAGCTCTGCCCTGAAAGAAATACAGAAATTAGTTGCTGTTAATGCAGGAAAATTCAAGTCCTTTGTAGACTTCTAAGTCTGCAAAAATTCTGAGTGAAATCATAGACTTAAGAACCTATAATACCTGGATTCAGTGTCTTACTCTAAAAGTGCACCATTAGTAGGCAGATAGATGTTTATGCTTCCTTGGCTACATAGGCCTCAGGAATGAACTACTTCTGAAGATAAGAACCTACGTATGTCAAGATTAGGAAGAAGGGACTTACAATATTGCATTTTTAAAACTTACACATAATCCTTAAACCTAATATCAATATTCATAGAATCACAGAAAGCTGAGGCTGGAAGGCACCTCAGGAGATTATCTAGTTCAAGCCTCTGCCCAAAGCAGTCAGCTAGAGCAGGCAGCTGGCTCAGGGACAGGTTCAGCCAGATCCTGAATATCTCCAAGGACAGACTGCACAGCCTTTCTTAGCAACTTCTCCTAGTGCTTTACCACTGTTGAAGTAAAACTTTTTTTTTTTTTTCTCATGTTTAGGTGAAATTTCTGTTATTTCAGTCTGTGCCTTTAGTCCTTTCAGTTGCCACCACCAAGAAGAATCTGGCTGCAGCTTCTTTACTCCCTCCCATTACGTATTTATAGGCATTGATAAGATCACTGCTAATTCTCCTCTTCCTGAGGCTAAACAGTCCCAGCTCTCTGAGCCTCCCTTCATGTAACATGTTCCTTAATCATCTTAGTGGCTGTTTGCTGGACTCATTCCAGTATGTCCATCTCTCATACTGGGGGGACCAGCAGCAGACACGGTACTGAGGACATGTTTGTTTTCTCCAGCTGTGATTTTATGTTCATTTCACTGGTTCCGTGAGAGGAATTAACTTCCATTTTACTTAGTTATTTTCGGCTCCAGTCCTGCACACATACCTTAGCATGATATGGCACAGTTTAATGTCTCAATGCTGTAAGGAATGCTTTATCACTTACAGGCCACCAGCAAATGGCACTGGATGTGCAAACTCAGGAACAAAAACTTACATGTTATAAACAGAATTTGCAATTTTATACTGCCTTTGAATTTTTCCCTTCTAGATCATCAAAAATTCCTTTTAAAGTGAAATGTATGTACAGGAATGAGGTGGAGAGAAAGGGAACTTTCTATTGAGTATGTCAATATGTAGATTGATTAATACATTGATTCCATTTGAGAGTCTGCATGTACCTGTCTTCCCACTGAGATACCTACTGTGCAATCAGTAGTAATTTAAAAGCAATTGTTCTTCTGTAGTAATTAAATTTTGTCCGTTTAAACAGATATAACTGATAGAGCCTGAAACTAATTTCAAAGCAGGGATTCTAGAGATTAAGGGCTGTGAGCCAGCAATTTGTGGGGTTTTTACTCAAATGAACATCTAAACTGTTTTCTGTAATGGTTTTAAATACACTATATCAGATATGAAATTTATCTTGAAATATACTGCCAGACAAAGCAAAATATATTGCCAGACAAAGCCAGGAAGTTAATGGAAGTGACTGTAGTTAGGCACAACCCTACCGTAAAGATACTGAAATATACTTATCCTTACATTTCACAGAACTAAATATGTTCCCTAGAAAATTTCATCATATTCTTTTAAAAATTCTTTTTTTTTTTATATGATGCTCTAGCTTTTTGTAAGTATGGTTGAAGAAAGTTTACTTTTCTTGAATATGTCATTAGAAGCTGTTTTTTGTTTTGAGCATACAGAGAGAATTTATGGAGCTTTTACCACACAGTTCTTAATCAAATAAAATATTAAGCTTGCACATGTAGAATATTTCTATAACATATTTCTAAGATTCATTAAACAACTATCTCCCCTCAAGGCAATTCATTGTTATGCACCAGGGGGCTCTAAGATGGACTGTTTGGGGGGGGGGAGGGAGGGAGAAAATAGGACAAGAGAAAAAGGGAAAAATGTAAGACTAGCATGAAATAAGTATTCACAGTTTTAAAAGTCTTTGCAATTTACTTCAGCCCTGAGGTGGCATTAATTGACACATTAGCAAGTTATATACTGTGTTATGTGCTTATTTAGCCTAGAATTCAATAAAAATAACACCAAGGAAATCACTGTAACACTTTGCACATACAGCACGTGTTTGAAGTAGGGAACACCTTACAAAAAACAGACACAATGTTAATGATAACGTGTTGCAGTTAACTCACAGACTGCCCCTGCAACTCGTGTAACTGAACTGCCAACTGTCAGTTTGCAGAGGTGTCTTCACAATATATTAAAGCAAGATCTTATAACTCCTATATTATAAAGAGAATTTAATTTTTTAGAATATCTGATTTTTCATATTAATAAACTGTAGCATATAATTACTCATTTATTGTTAACATTGAAACTGAGATGCTAATACCTGCTACAAACAGTGTGTTTTCTATAAGAAGTGCAGTAATATGCATTTAGAATAGTAGGGCAAAACAGTTGCACAGCTTACATTGTTGTAGAAAGAGGGAAATGATGTTTTCTTTACAAATAAAGGAACAATTCAGCATTTCAGGATCAAAAAAATTCAGTTATAGCCAGTGAAACTATAGCATTGTCAGTTTTTATTTAAGGAAAGTTCAGGAATTCTTTCATTGTTTATTTCTATGCTTTATTTTCTTTAAAAAAAAAATAAAAAATAATCTTGCATGCAATGCTATAGCTATCACTAGAGCCAGATCTGGTTAAGCTCTCTGAGTGCCAAGTCAAATAACAATCATCCAGACTGTTTCCATATGGTCCTGTTCTATTAATGTTGTTATTATTATTATTAATGTTATTATTAATGCTCTATTAATGATAACGTAATCTCAGTAAACAAGCAAGGATAATGGGTGTACCAAAAAACACATTCTGCACTTTCTCAGTACGTAGAGAATTGTTACAGAAATGTTAAGGTTGGTGTGCATGGAGAATGAATAACAATATCTGGGTGTGGAAGCATCTAAAGGAAAAAACAGCTACAGAACAATTAGAAGAATGGCCTGTACTCATAGCACCTAGATTGCTAGCAGGTCATCAAGGTCCCAGCATGTATCTGCTTAAAGTTTAGCAGGACACCCAGATGAGGAGGCAAAGGGCAGTGAGTAAATCCCAGTGACTTGTGGGACAGGATGATGAAAATAATCACCGTCAGGTTATAAAGAGGCATACCCAAAACCAAGATGTGGGGAAAAGCTCCAAGTGAATGACTGAAATAATTCAGATTTAAAATAAATCCACAAACCCTGTGTATTTTTTTTTTAGCATCATAAAAGCAAATAATCGACTCCTTGTGTTTGCAGCATTTTCTATAAAACCACAGTGAATTAATTGAGCAGTTTTGTTATAACTGGGCTAAAAGTGAATTTAGTATTTTTGGATTATGCTCCCCAACTCCTAGAACTATACAAGCAGATCCTCAGCTGTATATATTGCTACAGCTTCATTAAAATCAAGAGGGCTAAAATGGTCTACACAGGTGTGGATCTGCTGCCTTAGTTTGTTATTGGGCATAAGCAGAACTCAGCTCTTGCATTATTGCTTCAGACCAGAGGTTTCATGAAGAAATGCTAAGAGTGGACATACTTTAAAATGAAAGAGAGACTTAAAACAGAAAGATAATTATCAGGTTATCTGCAATTATTAAGCAATTAATAATTTTTCTGAATAGCTTCATGAGATGCATGTCACAAATATTATGCACTTTTTCTAGCTGGGAAATGAACATCTTGAAGGCTAAGTGACTTGCCTGTGGTCATACTGTGTCCCCAAGCTTTCAGCTATAGACTGTCCCGCTCCCCATTTTAACTGCAAGACTTGGCTGTCTTCCAGTGAGCTTGGTAAATGATTGTATACTATTGAGCTAAGCCAATCAAGCTAGTTTTTTTTAAGCATTTAAGCCTCACTGCAAATAAATTTTGTTCTGTAGTGTTAAAATTTGGCTTGTGTTGCAAACTGGGTCAGATATTAGTACTGCTGGTGATGAGACCGGTTTGATTTCTAATACTGCTAAACTGAGAAGTAATGATTGTTCTACAGACAGTTGTTCCTAGTTACCAAAAAATGCATTTCAGGGACAGCTCTGCAGAGATACCCAGGGCCTGCAAAATTACCGCATGTTTAGGCATGTAAATGCTACCAATTTCTCTTTCATTAATGTATACAAAATTCATGAGTAAACTTTTTAAAATAAAGCAATGGTTATCTGTCTTTATTCATCAACAATAAGGGAGAGCTGATTTGGTGTATCTTCTATCCAAAAACAGAATTATAATAACCAAATTCTGTATTTTGTTATTGTTTAATCAGCTGGCATCACACTGCAACAGCTTGTACTACATAAGCTACACATCAGAGAAAAATGACTGATTCCCAGGTTAATTTATTCTTTTAAAATAAGAGTGATATAAATTACTGCTCTGATTTTGTCTTTATTTCATTGCAAGTAGGAAGAGGTCTGTCCCATGAGTGAGAAGCATAGGACTGGGCAAGGATGAGGTCTTCAGTGCAATCTTAAGTGACAGCTAGGTACCTGCATCTTTTATTGGGGTTGTTTAAATCAGCCTGTTCGCAATCTGAAGGTAATTTAAAAGCTCAAAACCAAACAAAACATTTCATTGAAGAAATTTGGGTGAAAACTTTTCCCTGCATTTGTGTTGACACATGACAAGATTCATGTAGATCTTTTCTGAACTACTTTGTGAGTAGCAAGGATTTGGATCACGCACATGTTGGAGAAGAAAGCTGAAATTTCACTTCATAAGCTAAATGAGTTCCTCACTGCTGCCTGGTTTTCAGCTTTCTTACAGCCTTGACTTCAGCAAGCTTTTCCAAGTAGTTTTGAAACAGCTGTGCTGTAGGGAATTTCCTCAGCATACAAGGTTGCTGCTTGAATTCCCCCACAGGACAATTTACTGCAGCCACCCCTCCTGCTGGACTCTGCAAAAAAAGCAATGGAGGCATATTAGCTCTTCTGCGCCAACACAGGTGTTCTCTATGACAGTTTCCAGGATCTATCTCCCAGTTATACCAAGGGGTCCAGCCCTCCACTGATTCCAATCTTTGGTTTGTTGTCTGTTCTGCCTTCTTCCATTCCTCCTGCTAGGAGTCAGATCCTAACCTCACCCATTGCACAGAGGTGGGATAGCAGAAAAGGATACCTGGAAGAAAAGTATGAGTGAGGTGACAGTCCTGGCTTTTTCCTAAGAATTTCATGCTACACATGCATCACGGTCCGCTCAACTCGGTAGACGTGTGACAGTTCAATTGCTGCAATCTTGAAGCACAAAAGAAAATCCAAAAGGGGAGCTTTACTTCAATCAAACAGTGAAACTTTAGTTTGCCCGTAAAGTGGCGTGCAATAGGTAAAAGTGTGACAGGAAAGGTAAAGTAAAGAGAGGAAAGAGAGTAACAGCTACCACCACGGGCCCAAGGTGTCCCTATGGTCCCAGGTCCATGTGGTGTCCCATTGGTCCTTCCAATTGTCATGATCCTTGGTGGGGAAAGCTTCCAAATCTTCGTTTGCTAAGAAGCCATCTTTTATGCTAGGTGATGCACCTTGCTCCTGCTCTGTCCCATGGACTCCTGCCAGTCTCTGCCTTCCTCCTGTCAATCTTTGCTGTCTTGATACCACGCATGCTCAAGGAGGAGTGTCTGAGGCATGGTCTGCCTTAGAGGCAGGTAGCTTTTGGCCAGGAGGTGTGTTTTCATATTATAATGATATTATAATGAGCAAAGTTCACCTAAGTCCACAATTTCTTCATCAGTGCCAAGATATCCATCTTCCTTAACAATAGCTAGGCAGTTGGATTTAGCAGGTCTGGCTCCTCCAGGTAACGCAGAACGGTTCAGCACAATACATGGCACAATACTGAACACCTTATGACACAGTCACAGTACACTTCACAGCACAGTACAGCACACCTCATGCCATGCAGTTCTGGCTCCATCCCGGGGTCTGCACCTGTGTATCCACAGGAATCGCATTCTATTCCAGGGATTGGCAGCTGCATTTCAGGCAGGCTGCTGCAGACTCTTGTCAAGATGTTACCCAAAGTTTCAGGATGCCTGATTGTCCCAGTTTTCTGATGACGAGGTTGAGTCAATATTCCTCATCTGACTGACTCTTACAACATGCAAGTAATTATTTGTTTCATTCCAGTCCGCATGAACAGAAGAGAAAAATAGACAAAGGTCTTAGGAAATAGCATCTATATTAAAAAAATAAACCTTTGATAACGTGTTATCTAATAGAATAACTTTTGTCCAGTGTTGCAAATTCACTCACAAAGGCAGTCTAATCAATTATCTGATTTTTAGAAAGGTGAATTTTTGGGGGGTTTGGTGGGTTGTCTTATTTTTGAGAGGAAGCATAAAGGAGATCTTTTACAGATCTCTTTTTTTATTAGCCCACTAATTCCTTGGCCAGGGCAAATTTCTTTTAGAAAAAAAAAAAATTGCAGCCTGTCTTTATGTGAAAATTTTGTTAAAGAGTTTAAGATTTGACTAACATCATAAATTATTTCAAGTCCATGTTGAGCTGTACATGCAAGTGGCAGAGTAAAAATTCTGGTGAGAAAAATCTCTGTTCCAGCGGGGCTACAACCTAAGCAGCCTCATCTATGTCTTCTGTTTTATTAACAGACTTTTACGGTGAATCTCTCACACTTTGCTCTGCCACCTGCATGTTTTTTAAATGAGGTAGAATCACAGACTTAGAGTGGTTTGGGCTAGCAGGGACCTTTAAAGATCATCTAGTTCAACTGCCTGCTGTGGGCAGGGCTATATTTTATTAGGTTGCTCAAAGCCCCATCCATCTTGACCTTGAACACCTCCAGGGATGAGGCACCCACAGCGGTTCTGGGCAACCTGTTCCAATGTCTCACCACTGTCATTGTAAAATATTTCTTATGTTTGATTTAAAACTACCCTTTTTCAGTTTAAAACTTCTGCCCCTTGTCCTGTCACTATAGGCCTTGATAAAATGTCTTAGAAGCTCCATTTTACATTCTGGAAGGGTGTTATACAGTCTCCCCAGAGCCATCTCTTCTACAGCCTCAACAATTCCAATTCTCAGTCTTTCTTCAAAGGGAAGGTGTTCAAGCCCCTTGACCATTTTCATGGCCTCTTCTGGACCCTCACCAGCAGGTCCATGTCTTTTGTGTGCCAGGGACTCCAGAACTAGACAGGAGACTCCACGGTAAACAGTTTCTGTTTATTTTCTGGATGTTTTCAGCACTTTAAATGCTGTTGCCCTGAGGCAACCTCTCCCCAGCTGTGCTCTCTGAGAGGGCTCTGGTTAGTGCAGGGACCCCATCCCTCTTCAGCCTGTGAGCTCCCGCTCTCTTAGGACTCCTCTCTGCTGCCGAAGGCAAAACTCGGCAAACCTGTGGCTTCTTGGGTACACGTTACTGAAGGTCTCTCTCCCCTTCCCTCAAGCCCAGGCTTCTCAGGCTGCCGGGCTCGGCCTCACGGGGCGTTTATGGCCCAGTAGGGAACCTCCGCTCGAGCGCTTCGGCTGCAGGCCCCGCCGCCGGCATCGCCTGCTGGCTTTTAGGGTCCTGAAGGAGAAAATGTGCCTTTTTTGTACGGAACAACATGTTGCCAGCGACTGGTAATTCACCGCAAATGCCCAAGGCCGGGTGCGCTTTCGCCCTGCCGCGGCCCCCGAGCGGCGGAACGCGGGGCCAGCTTGCGCGGGGGAACGGAAAGCTCCGGCCCGCGTTTCCCACCGTCCTGGTGCCATCCGGGGGACGAGTCTTGGCGGCAGCACCTTCAGGAGGGATGAGGCAGGTGGGGGCGCGGCCGCTGCTTTTCCCGGCCGCTCGCT
>NW_008611664.1:0-19589 GCF_000691845.1 Merops nubicus | reverse complement strand
CCCTCGCCCCCTGTACAAAGCCCCCGTTCCTAGCGGGGCCTCCCCTCGCCGCTCGCCGGGCCGCCATCCCCCGGGAAGGGGGCGGCTGCAGCCTCCCGTCTTACCTCCCCTGCCATGGCTGGTGCTGGGTGGGCGGCCATGTTGGGCACGGGGATTATTTTTCTCTCTCTTTCTTAGCCGCCACAATAACACCGAGGGTGGGTTTTGCTTGACTCCTCGGGAGAAATGTCCTTTCTGCCCCTTTTTAAAAGAAGTTAACGGTGGGGGGAGTCTCTGCCCACGCCTTCAGAGGGGAGTCCACCACCTTGGCCTGCGTGATCTCCACCTTCACAGAGGTTCCTCCTTTCCACTGCCTTGTCCGAGGCCAAGGGGCGCTGGGCTCCCCAGCCTTCCCCTCTTAGCTGCCCACCTGCTCCTGCCTTCGGTGCCATCCCTGGTGACAAGAGGGGTCTCGGTGCCATCTCCCTGCCCACAGCCCCGGTGGAAGGGGCTCTTCCCAAGCACACTGCAGTAGGTGTAGAGGGGAAACTGTTCTCTTCATTTTTTTCCCCCGAGCTTGAAGACCCTCTCACTGTGCTTTCTTGCCTGCCTGGCTCCTTAACACTGATAAATCAGTGGGCTCGCTTGCTGCCCTTGGAAGGAAGGGCACTTTTTCCCAGGCAGCAGTGTGCTGTAGAGTACCTGCTCGCCTGCCCCGTTGCTGGGTCAGGAATTCAGCTGAGCAGGTTCTTCTGGAGAAGGTTCACTGAAAGATTTTATGCAGAACACCCCAGGGCTGATTCTTGTGGCTACAGATATTGAAAATCAAGATGTTTGGTGTCGTGAAGACGTTTGCCTGGCTGTTGCCCTGGCCCCACTCTGCTGAGAGGGGAAGCCAGGCTGCTGGGTGAGGGCATCCTGGCTCCCTCCCCCTTCCCCTTGGCTGGGATGTGGCATGAAGCGCGTGTGGGGATGGAGAGGCACGAATCCTGCTGCCCAACACCCTCGTGGAAAACACACCACACATGACAACACACACAGCTTTATTTGTGTTCACTTGGCAGCAGTTGCAGCTGTCACTGAGACATACCAGTGGGGCGGGAGCGAGGGAGCAGAAGTGGGGGTAGAGGATGGAGGGGATCTGTTGGTTCTTTTAGGAAATACTTTGCAAGGAGAGATGGATCGTGCGTTGTCCTGACTCTGGTTCTCCATGTATGCTCGCTGCTTCAGGTTGCTGCAGTTGTTAATTTTTATCCTGGAACGTGAAGCCAGGCCCACTGCTTGCCTGTTTTCTGTTGTGTAGTTACTGGCATGCACGAGGCACTGGAACAGACAGCCCGGGGAGATGGTGGAGTCACCATCCCCACAGGTGTTTAAAATCTGAGTAGATGTAGCTCTTGAGGCTGTGGTCTAGTGCTTGGGGAGGCGTTGGGAGGTTGGGCTTGATGATCCTAGAGGTCCTTTCCAACCATAGTGATTCTAGGATTCTGTGATTCTCTCTGTGCTGCTTTAAGCTCTATCCTTTAACACCCACTGTGGGGTTGCACAAATGCAGCTTACAGCTGGTCTGCTGTCTGTGGATATGTGCAGTTATGTTGTGCAGGTTCCCCATCCTCACAGCTGCCTCGAGACCGTCAGAGAACCTCCAACAGTCTTGGTGCCTGTGTCCACGTTGCTCTGAGCAGAGAGCTCCGTGTGGTCTCCTCACAAAACACAGCTACTGACACGCTCTTGGTCTCTAGAAGCTTCAAGGTAGTCCCATGCTCACAAAATACACCAAAAATCAGTGGTTTGTTTTCAACCCTTTGCCATTCAAATTTTAAGGTAGATAACCATCATTATAATTGAGCCTGTAAGAACACACTTTAATTAGTAGGCATCACACACTTCAAAGCCTTTAATAAAACATATAGGGCTTTAAATGATAACACTCATAGAAAATGTAATGTGCCTTTTGAAAACATTTCAGTACCCAGCAGAGTCAGCCACATCACTCAAAAAAGCAGATTTCCCTTGGCCTGAAGAGTGGAACTGTTGAACTCTGGCATTCAGGTGCACAGCACCTTTCACCTCCCCGTTTCCTTCAGAGGTGTTGCTCTTGACAAGGAGCCCTGTGAACAGCAATGAAAACATCACCCAGGGTGTGTTTTCATCGTGTAGATTGTATCTGGTTTAGACTGTGCCAGTCAAAAGCCACTGAAGAGCGTTATCTTTTGTCGGGGCTGGGATTGCAGCATGTCTTGACAGCAGGAACCTTTACTGTAGGATTTGTTTCCTTTTGACGTAACCTCCTCAGGTTTCTAGGTTCTTAAAAAATTAAGATTGTCCTTAAGTTCACATCCCTGAGAGAAAGGGCGAGAGCAAGGAGCAGGGCAGCAGTTCTGTCAAGGCCACGTGTTCACCAGAGAAGATGTGATGGGCACAAGAAGTGTCCATTCAGAAGGAGAACTTGGGCAGGCGAAGTTGATTTATGCATTAATTCCTGTCCTAAAGTGTGCATGGATCATCTCCTCAAGCTTATCTGTACCTACAGACAGACCTAAATCTTGGATTCTGTTTTCTGGGCTGTCAGGAGGAGAGGAGGTTGGTTTATACTAAGTGGTGAAGAAAAGTTAAGGATCAATGAGTTCTTAAGTATATTTGTAAAGGATTGGGGTGCTGATGGTATTGTAACCATACTGCAATTAAATAAAATCTACAGTGGCAAATCTAGATGGGTGTAAAAACTGCCCAGCTGCTGGCAAGAAGGACAGAGGAGGTTCATACATCTGGTGTTCAAAATGGCATCTCCCGGGCAGTGGTTTGTGCACAGCCCTCCTCTGTCCCGTCGCAGGGCAGAGCGTTCACCTTGCCCCCTGTCAGTGGAGTCAGTAGGATGCAGTTTTCCCTGGGTGTTTCCCCTTCCCCACCAGCCTGATCTCCAGCCCTCAACACCTCTGCTCCAGGGACTCCAGCTCTACTCCCTCTGCACATCCGTTGCAGGGACTTTGTCCTGGGGCTTCTTTGTGCCGGCTCAGGCCCAAACTGTTCTGCTGCTGGGGCTAGTGCTGGTGAAAAAGGTGGAAGCTCTCTGCAGGAGTCCTCTATATTTTTTTTTAATTAAAAGCCTTGGAAGGTGAAGAAGCTTACAGAGCAGGAGTACCTCCTCCTGTCATGTGGATTTTGAAGAACAGTGAACGAGCCATTCATTTGAAGTCCTTAAAAAGAAGCCTGTGTCTGTATGTCGTAACATGTTTGCTGTGTGTCAAACACCAAGCTGTGAATGAAGCTGTGAATACATAAGCACAGATCTTGTGGAGCAGCCTTCAAGGAGTCGCAGCTGCAACATCCAGCAGCTGCCACCTCAGATACCCACAGGTGCCTTGGGTAAGAGGAAACTCTTGGGACCCTGTTCCCTCCGCTGGCATCGCTAAATCAGGGAAAACAGAGTCACAACTCACATGGTGGAAGCTGTGGCCTTTGTTTGCCACCTTGTTTCAGGACAGAACCTGGGCTAAGTGCTTGTCTTCTTGTTGAGGTGTTTTGGAAGGTTCAAAGTGCCAGCGGTCTTCTGAAGCAGAGCCCAGTGTTGTGTCCTTCCTCCCTGTTCAGTTCTTGTCTCTGGAGAAAACAGCGGTCCGCACGGTTTCTATCTGATATCTTTCTAACCATGTGAAAGTAGTTCATTGATAAATAAAATGCAGTTGGACCTTAGATTCCAAATTTCGGTTGAGATTACAGGGGAGATTTTTATTCTCTTTGCAGTGAGGTGTAGGGGAAGAAAAGGATCTCTCCTGTTCTCATGGCAGGGTGAAGATCTGTCTGGTTGTATGCAAATAAAACATCTTTATTGTTGGGTTTCCCCTGGTAAGGGTGATCCCATGGTTCAGAGCGTGATCAGTGGCTGGCTTTTCAGTACAGGAATTTGATGGCTGTTGGCTTTTTTTCCCCTGTATGGCTACAGTGAGTATGAACCAGCAGCTGACAAAAAATACAGAGGCTGGATCCTGCAGTTGTGCTGGTTAGTTGTGTAGGGTGAATATCTATATTGGCTCTTCCCCCAAAGGTCTTCTCCCGTTTCCTGACCAAAGAGAGGACACACCTTCTGGTCTGAGCAGCTTTATTCCTTGCAGGCTGTCTTGAATGCTTCGTAATTTTTTTTTTTTTAATTTTTTTTGCATCCATATTTTCAACCAAGCATCTGCCAACTATGTGCTGAAAAGCTAAATGTAGAGTATTTATCATCGGGATTAATCATTTTATTGAGCAAAGGCTTCTTACGTACAGAAATATTCAAGATCAAAGCTTTGAAAAACAAAGCTGTTACATTCTAGAAGAGAGGAGACATTTTCTTAGTTCAGTTGATAAGAACAGATGAAATACTCTGTGCATAATGCGAGTTAGTGTCAAAAGAAGCTTGTAACTACAGTCTCTTTAGCATTTTGTCTTTGCATCTTTTGAATAATTATGAGGCATTGAATAATATATTTTTTACAACGTATACAAAGATTTCCTCTGTAGTTTGAGCCTCCCTGGGCAGACCTGGGTGCCTGCTTCAATTCACGGCGCGGGTTCTTTCTCCTGACTGTTTACAGGCTGCCTGCAGCCTGGCATTGGGGTGTCTGGGTGTCCGGGGGGGGAGGATCCCAGAAAAAGGATGCCTGCTGAGAAGGGCTCTCCAGCAGTCAGAAGAAGCTTTGTCCTGGAAGCTTCCCGGGGTTTTCTTTTTTCTAGATGATTCTGTGAAGGGTGAATATTGCAAATCATAAATATGGAGTTATTGATCCACTGGAGCGGCTCTCCAGGCAGCATCTTGGTGTGTGTCTTGGAGATTTTCCTTGGTCTTCCTCACAGCTTGTCATTATCAAAAAGTTTTCATTAGCAGGCAGAGAGAATCATATTTAAGCCCCTTTGATTCTTTCTAACCAGATCTCCAGCTTCATTTCTTGGAATCTATTTTCTGGCCATTTTTCATTCAGAAATTGTCTCTTTTTTCTTTCTTTCTTTCTTTCTTTCTTTTTTTTGTTTTAATTTTACTTCTTTTTCTTCATTTTTTCATTATTTTTAACAGAACAGGAGGAAGCTGGGAGTTTGTGATCAGTGATGTGAGCAAGGGCTGGGCACCTGGAGTTTTATTTCTGACTAAGCCTCTCAGTACTAGCAGAATCTTTGGCAAGCCCCTGAATTTCACTGAACTTGGTTTCCCACCTTTGAGATAAGGTTAATAAAATTTTGTACACACTGCAGATTTATGTAAATGGAGTCGCTGGGGATGTCTTTGAAGCGTGCAGGTAATGGGTGCTGTGGAGCCTGGGAGCTTTTTCATGCTTAATGTAATACACTTGGCTAATTGTATATTAGGATTATTACAATACTCTCGGATTTCTTTTTCTTTTTTTTTTTTTTTATTGTACTAATGTAATTTTATTTGACAAGTAAGAGACCCGATTTCTTTTTTTTTTTTTTATCAGTTGGCCATCTTTTCTCATGGATTATAAGACATTTTGCTAAGAACTTGTTTATGGCTTGTGTTTCTGTGAAAAGTTAACTGGACACATTTGAACAACTCCTCCTTTGTACAGTATCTACAAGCAGGAATTTAGATGTGTGAGGTTGGGGTCATTTGGTTTCTGTGCTGTATTTATTAGTAACGTTTTGTGTATTCAGCAAGATGAAGAGTTAACTGGTATAGGAGTGTTTATTGTTTCCTATAGCAAAAGCCTCAGTGTCAACAACTAAAATATACTTGGTTTCATAGCAGTGCAAAAACATCTGGTAATATGAGTTTAGTTCATGAACTACAAAATGCTGTAGAAAAATGGAACTTCAAATGTCCCCAGCAAGATCTGTCACCTGCTTTGTCTCCCTTACAGCACATATACCTGCTCCTGCAGACCTCTCTGTCCCCAGGGGCATCCAGAACTGAAATGTCCTGAGTTCCTGGGCAGTCTGTCACGGTGCTTCACCTTTATTCCAAGAAGGTTTTTTGGTGCCCAAGTTGGAATCTTCTGTTCTTCAACCTGAGCCCTTCATTTCTCCCATCCATCGGAGGTGTGGAGGACAGGCCACTTCCTTCTCATTCCCAGGAGCTTTGGCCTATTCTGCTTCAGCAGTCACCAACCCCAGGTCATTCCATCTCTTCCTGAAGATCACATTTTCCAGCTCTCTTCTGGGCTCTGCAGCTGGTTTAGGTCTGCCTCGGTGTTATGCTCCAGGCAGTGTCACAGCACATGAAGCATGACCTCCTGGTTGTGCCTGAGGAACCCTCAAATGTCCCTTTGCTCCCTGATAACTTACAGTGGACCCAGCTTGGCCAGCCTGAGCCATTCCTGGGGTATTCCCATCTCAGGTGTGACAAGAGCAAGGAGAAAAGTGCTCTGGAGATGTCTGCAGACAGCGAACAGAGCGGGGTGCCTGGGGACAGCTGGAGGAGGAGAGGTCACTGGGCATTTCTGAGAGTGCTTTTTAGGTTAGAAGACTTGAAACAGTGCGAAAAGACATTCTCTCTTCTCCTGCCTGTGTTCAGAGAAATGGGATTCTTTAGGCTTTCCTTGTAAAATCTCAGTACTAGATGATGTTTCTCTACCAAGAGTTTTCCCTGAGAGCTGAATGAGCCCACAGGCCCCCTCAATTTAAGCAACCGATTTGGGTCCCCCTAAAAGAGGTAGTCTGGGTGGCAATAAGTTACATGAGTCGAGCTGAGCTTTGGAGGCTTTTAATCTTTTAAAGGCCTTCATAAAGGGCAAATCCAATTTCATAGAGATCAAAAGTGAAATAACACAGAAATGTTTTCATTTACTGTGTTATTCGAGATTCTGCACTGCAAATACACCAGTGGGGGGAGGGTTGGGGCTGAGTTAAATACCTGCTTCACAGTGGCTGTATGTGTGAAGGGGGCACAGGCAGAATAAAAGGTGCTGCTGCTCTGTGTCCTCGCAGCAGCGGTGGCAGGACCAGTCCTGCAGAGCTCTGTGCAGGGTGAGACCAGTGACTTCTCCACCAATACGAAGGTCAGAGAAGTAGGGAACAAAAGATGAGCTACTGAAAAGGAGTGCAATGGGCTTCCTTTAAATATCCTTCTTTATGCTGTTCTTAAAATAAATACCAATGTGCTTCAAATGCATAATTGGGGGGTGGGGGGGGAAAAAAGTGATAGTTCCATGTGTTGGTATAACCAAGCATAAAGCTGAGTGTTTCTTAGTAAATAAGACACTGTAGCCTCAGGAATGTGTAATGTCCCACAAGAGCAAATGGCCTCAAGTTGCCCCAGGGGAGGTTTCAGTTGTCCCTGAGGAACAATTTCTTGCCCTGGAGGGTTGCCCAGGGCTGTGCCAGGCTGCCCAGGGCAGTGGTGGAGTCCCCACCCCTGGAGGGGTTCCCAAGCCGTGGAGATGTGGGGTGAGGGACACGGGGCAGTGGGGACCTGGCCGTGCTGGGGAATGGGTGGGCTCCAGGAGCTCCAGGGTCTCCTCCAGCCAGAGTGACTCTGTGATCCTGCAGTGACAGCAGGGCAGCACCAGCTCTTGGGCAAGCACAGCACAGGGAAACGAGGGGCTCAGACACTGTCCTGGTACCCAGGGGAAGACAACAGAATGTGTTGCTTCCAAAAAAGTGCTGGCCATTGGGATTTGGCAAACATTAGCAAATTCTTCACATTCTTGTTTTTTGAGAGGCTTACCTGATGAAGACAGTTCCTTCAGGTCAGTATTTGTCAAAATCTTGTTTTGGCTTTGTGTTGCATGGCAGTTAGTTCCTGATGATGGTGCTCGTGCATTTGGCAGCGAGCGTGGAACAAGGCAAGAAACAAAGCCTGTGTTTGCCCAAGGTGCTTGCACCTGCAGCTGCTCCTGTGCATCCCAGCTCCAGCCTGATTCATGAACCAAAGCTTATCACAGGTTCAGCGTTTGCTTGGCCAGAATTATGACAGTTGGGATAAGAAGGGTAGATGCAGCTTAATGACATACGATTTATAATCTTATTGCTGTGTGCTTACTTAATCCAGTTTATATTTTAAAGCTGCATCTCTCATAGCTCTTCAACAGTGAGCTGATGACTTGCTCTGGGTTCAAGCCCTCTGGTCAGCCCTGTTTTCTGTGGCTATTGGAAACATAGGTTGTCTGCACACAAGCTGGATTATTTTCTTTCTTGTCCATTATTACAAACTCTTCATGTGGCCAGTTTATCTCAGAACATTTCTCATCAGATTTTTCTGGCTGTCAAACAGTAGCAGAGATAACAAAATGCCATTGTAAGTCACTGTTACCACCAAAATGTAATCGAGGAGAGCAAAATCCCTTCTAGATGTCTTGATTCCCCTTTACTTACAGCCCAGAACTCCCACTTCTGCTCACCAGCCTTTCCAGTAGCTGACAGAGGAAAGATTAGATTCTTTTTACTATAACCAAGGTGGGAAATTAGGAAACCTGGATTTTGTGGTGGCTCATTGCCTTTAATAATCCTCTTTTGCTGACCGCTTGCCCAGCATCAAATGATATTATCATTAACGGGCAGCCCAGCAGCCAGACTCCTCCCTCCACTACCACATCACACCCCAGAGACACAAAGTGCTGGCCAGCCAGAGGGAGGAACGAGTCAAAGGGTGTGAGGAGAGGAGCAAGCTGGCCAAGGAACCACGCTGTGGGAGATGGGACCAACCAGATGATCAGTCAGGTTACGTGGTAGTTTCCCAGACAGAAATTCATGATCTTGTTCTGCTATCCTTGAACCTGCACTTCTTACAGAAAGCTGGGGAGCCCTTTCAATAACCAGAACCCTCACACAGCTCATGCACTGTGTAGACAGGCCTCCCAGCTCCACTGCCAGAAGTCAGCTCTTCTAGAGGTGGCTTCTTGCCCCGCCTCCAAGTTCATGTGGAAGGTGTGGACAATGGGTGGTGATCTCCTCATCAGCTCCCACCCCAGGCTGGCCAGACCCTGGGTGAAAAGCAACCAGGAGGGGCATTCTTACCTGGTTGTGGACATCATCCACATGCCAACACTCATTCAGGGCTGGGGGGTTTAAGCCCAGCACTTCAAATCTTTATTTCCTTTAAAAATGTGATTGAGCTTCTAGAATGAGTCACGTTGGTTAAAGACTCCTAAATATATTATTAAGGAGAATTAAAATTTTGCATGAGCGTTGCTGATAAGTGAAGTTTAGAAAGAGCCAAATCCTAAACCAATGCAAAACTAGCTCAGGATAAAGCACCCTTTGGCAGCTCAGCTTCCTGGCTGGTGAGCTGTCAAAGTGGGGGGTAAAAGTGTCTGTTGGCTGGATCTCAGTAAGAATAGTCAAAGTCAGCTTTTCAGAGACCTTTGGCAGTAACTCCACCACCTTCTGAGGAGAGATGTCCTCCAGGACACTTGAGGGTGTTGCTGATTCTGGATCCTCTGGTTCTGAATCCTGAGTTGCTGGTTTGAGTGTCTCATTGCACACACACAGATTTACCCATCGCCAGGGTCTGGCTTCCACGCAGCCCCAGGAGGAGTCACTTGACTTTCAGTGTGGGCAGATCCATGAGAACTTGTTCTGTGTGCAGAGGTGCTCAGAAAAACAAACAAAGTGGGAAGATGTGTAAACAGTGGAGCAGAAAGTAACACTGCAGATTATAAGGTTCCAGTATCGTATTGGCAATGAGAACACCCCCTGCTTATGTAATTGCCTTTGTTTCTGCTTCCCTGTCTTGTAGAGGTGTAGCCAAGATAGAACTTTTGGGGATTAAAGGCAAGAACAAGCGAGACTTAGTCATGAGGAGACACAAAACAGGCTGGAATCCTCTCTTGTGTCTTTTCTCCAAGTAAATCTGGTCGTGGTTCCACCAGTAACGAGCAGTGTGGGAAAGGGAACTGGGTTGCTTTGCTCCAGAGAGCAAGAAAACGTTTGTTTGAGGAGAGAGACAGTGACTGTGGATCTCATTGCAGGAAATCCCTTCACCCTTGCTCCCTTTGAAGGGGTTTGTAACTCCCTGTCCTTCCCCTGCTACTAGGCAGGTGAGCAGGAGCCGGGGCAGCGGGAGCACGTGGGGTTTGGGGGTGTGTGGGTCTGGTTGGAGGGGTCACCTGAGGATGGCTAAGGACTGCTCACACGTTCAGCCACGTGGTTTTTAACCCGTTTAAACTTGGGTATTCGCTCTCTGTCATGTGTGCTGGCAGTAATCCTGGAATATTCAAACCCCCAAACAGAGCAGAGCCCAGCATTCATCCTTTCGGTCACAGCGATTGATTTATTTAGAGGGACTGGTGTTTGAGGTGGTGGCTTCTGGCTCCAGAGCCCTCAGGTTGGCCTTCACACGCAGGAGAGTCAAAACCACCCCAGCTTTAAGTCAAAAACAAGGATTTTCAGCTCCAGCTTCACAGATTTATCTGAAAAGGATGTAGATATGGCTCTGTAACCAGAGAAATAAGTAAGAACCTGAAAATAGGCAGCTGATCTTTTTTCCTTGGAACACTGGGATATAAAACCACAGTTTGTATTTCTGGCATTAGGAATTTTCTTTTGTTGAGTGACTTTTGCTGCCTGACAAAACACCATCTTCCAATAAATATTCCTCTTCTTTTCCCTTTGCAGGATGGCGGACACGGACCTGTTCATGGAATGTGAGGAGGAGGAGCTGGAGCCATGGCAGAAGATCAGTGATGTGATTGAAGATTCTGTTGTTGAGGATTATAATTCTGTTGATAAAACTGCTACAGGTAATTCACTGTTTGAGACTAGAGTTATTCCCATTATTGATGTTAAAGTGTAAAGGGAAATGGCAGTGACTGGTTACTCCTGTCCACCGAGTCATCTTATTTAGTAGCTAAAACCAACTGTAACGTAACAAATCTCAGTTTCTGTAGTTGGGAAGAGCACTGGAGTGCTGGGCAAAGCTGCTGGGGTGTTGGTGCTGCATGAGGCTGGGTGTCCCATGAGCCAGTTCTTCAGAAGGCAGGATATGGCTTTTGTCTCTGGGCAAGAGAAGTAAGATATTTGCAGGTGTTGGCGAAAGGTGATCTTTTTGAAGAGAGGTTGTTCACGTTGTACAGCCAAAGTAGTAGTTTTTTACAAGTAGAGAACTGATAATTTGCATAGAAGATGACTTTTTTCTTGGATGAGGTGCTTTGGGATGTGTCAGCATTCGGTGGTGACAACTTCTGATCCTTCCAGCAGCTGTGAAATGAGTGAGGAAGTCAGGGACTCAGTGGGTGATTGATCTCCTGTGCCTTCACTTACCCAGCCAAACTAGTGAGATGAAAACTAGTTTATTATTGCTTATTTAACCCATGGTTTTATATAATCCATTTTAGTTGGGGTGTGGTGATTTGGGCTTTTTTGGTGGTGGTGGTTTTATTTTTTCCTATCTTCTGCAAGTGCAAAGATGCATAACTTGGCTGTTCAGAGTTTGCAGTTAACGTGCAGATCAGAGGATGTTGTTACCCTCTGGTTGTCTCAAAATTCTGAGCACTAGCTGCCAGCTGGGAGGCTCAGTGTGCTTCAGGTGCTGTGGCACCATTCTGTTTGTAAAGGAATCTTGACTAAGGAAAGCTCCAAGGATGGTACTTTCTGATTGTTGGTTTCTGTTGCTAACAACAGTGAGTGGGGCCATTGTACATGTCCCCATCTTACACAAATTAAACCTTGCTGATGAGCTTTTCACAATTCAGGAGTAAATGAAACTTGACTATAGGGAAAACTTTTATCCACTGTCCTCTTGGTTCTTGCCACATGCTTGAGTCTGGCATGTGGAAAAAAGAATTCTTGCCCCAGTTCTGCGTGTGGGTGAAGTAAACCAGCGTGTTTAATGAGTTAAGCTTTTGTTCAGCCATTTCACTTGCTGATTCTTGCTTCAGATCAAGCAAAGCATCAGCTCAGTGTCTGTAACAAAGGCAGGTCTGTGCTGTGGTGTAGGCCGGGGATGGTTTTGGGACTGTCTTAAAAGTATCTGGAACTCCACATGTGTCAGATGTCACTGCATAATACACTTGTATTAGTAAGGCTCTGAAATATTAATCACAAGTAATCTGAGACAGATGTTCTAAATCAATTACAAGAAATTGATAAAGGCCTGGTGATATCACTGTGCTATAATTAGATTAACAGTAAAAAAAAGAGGAGTGCAGCTACTCAAAAATTAATCTGCTAATAGCAATGTATTTATCAGTAAAATAACTGTGTACTCTTCTTACAAGTTCCAGTACACCCCTGTAGGATCTGCCATGCAGATGATCCCCAGATCCCAGGAAAACCAGTGGCTTTGTACAGGAATCTACTTTGGAGAGGCCTTTGTTACATCTGAAATGTGAAAGGATCTCACAGAATCACATCAGTCTGAGAAACTTTCTTCTTTGTTCCTTTATTTACTGTTTATTTGCTTGTCTCTAAAGAAGAGCCGTGGTGAGCTCTGGAAATGGTTGTGGGGTTTTTGTTTTAAATTCTGTTTTATGAGCAGAATTAGTGGTAGCTCTCGAGGAGCTAAGACCTTCAGATTTTACCTCACAGGTTAAAAACTGAAGTCAGGCAGGGACATTGCCCAGTGTGACTCTGTCACTTCCCACAGTCCTTTTTCTTTTGTGTATCTCTTGTAGTATGTCATCTCCCCCTAGGTGAGCACTCTGGCAGTGCCTGAGCAGTGAGTGCAGCTGGTTGTGGGCCTGCTTGCACAGGAATGGCCCTGATGGACCTGCTGCTGGTGTCTCTTCCTGCTCTGCTGGGCACTGGTGAGGCCACACCTCAAATCCTGAGGTCAGTTTTGGGCCCCTCCCTCCAGGAAGGACCTTGAGGGGCTAGAGCATGTCCAGAGAAAGGCAGCAAGGCTGGTGAAGGGTCCAGAGCGCAAGTCCAGTGAGGAGCAGCTGAGGGACCTGGGGGTGCTGAGCCTAGAGAAAAGGAGGCTCAGGACCTTCGAGACTCAGTCTCTTCTCCCAAGGAACAAGGGACAGGACAAGAGGAACCAGCCTCAAGTTGCCCCAGGGGAGGTTTCAGTTGCCCCTGAGGAACAATTTCTTGCCCTGGAGGGTTGCCCAGGGCTGTGCCAGGCTGCCCAGGGCAGTGGTGGAGTCCCCACCCCTGGAGGGGTTCCCAAGCCGTGGAGATGTGGGGTGAGGGACACGGGGCAGTGGGGACCTGGTCATGCTGGGGGGTGGTTGCACTCGATGGCCTTAAAGGTCTCTTCCAACCCAAAAGATTCTGTGATTCTATCTTGCCAGGCTACAGGAGCCACACAGGATTAACCTCCTCTTGCACTGTGGGGTTGTGTGCTGGGATCTTTCTGCCCCACAGGGCAAGTCTGCCTGGTGAGGAGAGTTTGTAGAATTTCTTAAGTAATGTTTGAACTGCTGAAAAAAGTCTGAAGGTCTCATAGAGGTTTGTTGGTCTGCTGTGGAAGAGAGGAGGGAGGGAAATGACCTTTGCAGTTGCGAGACACAGTTACTTTCCAAATGGCAGAATTTATGGCTTGGCAGCTTGGTCAGCTCTGTTGGCATTGTCAAAACAAGGGATTTCACATCAAAGAGTTCAGCATGGACGTTAGTGCTGTGTGTTTCAGGGTGAGCTGGGTTGTATTTGTGGTTTTTGATCTGGGATGAAAATAAACTCTATATGGGCATGAGGAACACGCTGTTGTAGCTCTGTGTGTTCCAGTCACCAACACGTGGCCTTTCTCCTTCACTGAGTGGTAGAACTTTAATGATTTGGGCTGGGTGCTGTTCAGTGAAAAAACAGGGCAATATGGTTGGTTTGAATCACTCTGGAGAGCTTGAGTGTTGATGGGGGAGGAGGTTTTCCTCTCGGTGGTGCTGGTGCAGCAGAGGATCACTTAGCCCATTAACTGCAGGACCAGCAACAACCGAAATTCTTCAGCCTACAGCTTTTCTCTCCTGAGTATTGCGCTTGTCAAGCCTCAGCCACCTTGTGTGACAGGACTTGGACCTGCAGGGGAATCCTTTTTGGCTTGACACCAGTGAGGATTTGGAGCAGCAAAGTGCCACCAGGACATCTGTCACCTCTTTAGTCCCTGCAGTCGCTGCTGGCCCAGTAACTGAGGGTCACATCCCAGTTTAAGTTGTGACTATGGCACGCTCATGAAATGAGCTGTGTCTGGAGCTGTCCCAGCTTTCAGCAGTCTGGTTTCTATGCTCATGGCTGTCGTCTTGCATTTTGTTTTACCTTATTTAAAAAGACTCACACGCTTGGGCTGAGAAGGACCCATTAGAGCTCTCCATTCTCCCAGCCCTGGGTTTTGCAGGCCTTTGTTTTGTTGGGTTTTTCCCCTCTAGGATGCAATTCACTTACCAGCAAGCCTGGAGACCCAGAATGTGTCCCTTTAACAGCGTCTGTGTTGGTAAATCTCTAACTTTCAGGACCTTAGGTTAAGAAGGACAGGCTTGGATCTCCTGGGAGGTGTGTTGGACTTCCAAGAGGGATGTACACGAGCACCCAGCTCTCCTTTGAACAAGCAGCATTCTGTCCTGGACTGGGTAGGAATTACCCAATGTCCAAAAATCAAGAAACAAGATCTCCAGGCTGAAAACAGAAATACACTTTGGCTTATCTTTTCCCATCTTTCTGCTGGACCCGAATTTTTCCCCACAGATTAGTTTTTAAATGTCTCATGTTGCTGGGCCATAAAGGGGAAAATGACTGAAAGCTAAATATATTTGAAGTGACACTCAGCCTCATTTTTTCTTGCCTTAATTTCCTTTGATTACTTTTAGCTCTACCTGTATCCCACTCAAACCAGTTCTTTCTCTGATGCCATACTGGTGCCCAGGTAGCTGCTGGAACACAGCTGCCCCTTCCCAGAGCCCTGCTGTCCACCAAAGTGCCATTGTTGTTGACAAGAAAATGAGATGAGTGCCATGTGGCACATCAGCCTGACATGCCTCATGTCCTTTTTAATAATTCCACCATCAGATAAAAATACAGTTTAGCCCCCACAGTTCCTTTCACCATAAGAATCACAAAGTGGTTTTTATCTTGAAAACACAAACTGTAGAAGAAAAATACTGTGCTTGTATTGAATACGCAGCAATTGCCTAACATGGGGTGGCTAAGTTAGGTTAGGACAGGGAGTGAGAGAACTTGAGTTCAGATCTCCACCTGCATTTGTGTGTTGGATGGTTGCAGTGTGTCTGTAAATTCCTTGCTGCCCTAAACTATGTACAGCATTAGATATCATTTTTCTCTCTTGTACTTGTTGACAAAGATGATTTGTTTGTCTCCATCAAGCTCTGCTGGCCTGTCACGTAGAGAGTGGTGTTACAGCAGGAGCTGCTCTTAGCTTTGCTCCCTGTGCTTCCTGGGTCCTGAAGGAGATGTCTTGGAGCAGTGTCAGACCTGCCATACTTTCTGGAAGTGGATTCAGAGAGTGCAGGAGCCGTCTCAAGCTGCTTCTCCTAAGGATGGTTGAAGGCTCCTCAGATGTCTACAAGTCTTTGTCCCCTAGCACCAGTAGTGCCTGACTTCTCAAGGCGTGCCCTGGGGAGCTGTCTCCACTTGGAGCCTCACCCCTGTGTCCCTCTGATGCTCCTTGTCTTCCTCAGCTGCCCGTGCTGCTGCTGAGGGCTGGTCATCAGAGAGCAGTCGTCAAGGAATTGAGTCATCCCAGGCCTGTTGGTCTGCCCTTTGTAAGCCTTGGAGGACCTTTGTTGATGCCCAAGTGTTGAATTCAAAGTCTGTGTGTGTGGTAACCTCTAAACTGTGACTTGCAGCCACCAGTCCTGACACTTATGACTGATCTTGCTGTGGGTTGTGTTGGTCGGAGCCGTGGCACTGGTGCCCTCCTTAGCCGTGGTGTGGTGTGCCTGTCCTTTGAGGTCCCTGTCTGGGCACCTCGGTTGGTGCCATGGGCTCAGCCCACATGTTCTCTGAGAGGGTTGTGCTGTTGTGAAGCACAGATCATCCGTGTGGTGTTTCTGGAGTATGGGATTAAAGAGGCTGTGTCAGTCCCACCTCTCCTGTGAACAGCCTGGGCTCCTTTAGAGGAGAGCATCTCTGCTGTGCTCAGTGGAGAGGCAGGATAAGAAAACTCCTCTCCTACGTGTCTACCTTCTGCCTTCCTTGTAGCATACTGGAGGAGTTCAAGAAGAGTAGAAAGTGGCCTAGGAGTTGCAAGGATCATTGTTTCCACAACTAAATGGGCTGTTCAGGAGGCTGGCTTCATTGACTGGCATTTAGGCCTAAATCACCCTCCTCCAAAAAGCCAGTTAAGACGTTTCCAGCAAGCTAGGTGGAAAATCAGACACTTGAGAGGCAGGAGGAGAAGAAAGAACATCATTTGTTCTCTCCCAGCAGCTGGTATCTGCCATGGTCTCCTCACTCTCCCTATATGGAGTAGTGAATCCATGCACATCTGTCTTGGCCAGATAGTTTAAAGTGCTCCAGGTCCTTTGGAAGCCTTACCAACCTCCTTGGAAACAATCTAAGAGAAGCACTGCATGTTCTTGGACACACTACTCCAGAAGGCTTGTCATTCTCACTTAGGAAGGTCTACCAAAGCCTGGGAAAAAAATAGAGAGGGGGACATACAGCTGTGCCAGTCCTGGCCACGTTGAAAAGAACCTGCAGGTTTTGGTCAGGAACTGGAGTATTTATATATGCTTGTGCTGTTGTTTTGTCTCCTATTGGTAGCATTTCAGGAGAGAGCAACTGGCCAAGTCCACGCAGAGAGAAAAGAGTCAAAAGCGTTGGATGGGTTTGACCAGAAGGTCTTTGTCAGCTGGCTTTAGAGTGGACTTAAACCTAAAGTCAGCTGTTGTTGTTAAACTAGTACAAGTCTTCCTGGATTATTTGTGAACTCCAAATGAGTAGCAGGAGGAGTTGAAAACCTGACTGTTGTGCTCCACTTGAGGTTGCACAATAACCACTGTGGTTAGTTGGTGCTAACCACAAGGTCATCATAGCTTCAGTCTTTAGGATCTGTCATGAAAGTCCCAGTGGTGGGGTGGGACTGGTCACTGTCACTCAGAGTTGCAGCATTCAGCAAGGTCTCTGCTCCTTGAACCATCTGGGGAAGACTGTGGACTCCTTGTCAGCCAAAGAGCATCTGAGGAGGAGAAAACGATCTGTTGATGCTCCGGGTTTGGGCCTTCATCACATGCTAGGTGGGATGTAAATGTTCAGAACTGACAGAGCTACCCAAAGAAAAGCCTGGAAGTGTGTCCTCTCCTTCTCTTGGGGCTGGAGGCAGCATGTTCAGAGTTCTGACAGTAGTGGGGTCATGCTCATTGGGTTTGGTCCTAAAGAAGAAAATGGTCCAAGACAGGTTGCCAACATTATTGACATCTCAGTGTCTCCATTGTCTGCCTCAGTTGGAGATTCTGTTTGCTGATTGATGCTTTTATCTTCCACCCCACGCCATGCTTTGGAAGTGGGAACCAGTGTCTCTTCTCCAGCAGTCCCTGCACTGTCTAAGCTGCTTGAAGAAGTGAGGCAAGATGCAGTTGTGTGGCTTGGATCTGAACCTTCTGCTGTAGCCTTCCATGACTCTTCTGTTTCTGCCTAGTATAATCTTCCTGAAAACATTTGGATCCTGTACTCTGAGGGTTGCCAGCCAGGCAGCATCCAGACTGTCAGTGTAAAGCATCTTCCGTTAAAAGAAGCTGTTTTGGCTGTGGGTCAGAACATCTTGGCATGCAGCAGGTCTTTTCCTGGATTTACACAGTTACAGAGGAAACATGTGCTGTTGGAGTACAACAACCCTTCCTCAAACATCAGCAGTTTCAGTCATGTTGGGCCATTTCGTATCCCTGAAAAAAAACCCTGGATGTTCTGTCAGTCTTGTCTAATTTTGTGGCAGGAATCTCTGGTGGGAAGATCCCTGTGGGATGTCCTGTGTCACACTGCTGCCTTTGGCCTCAGGACATGGGCTGTACGAGTAGCAGGATTGAGTAATGCAGAAACACAAGCCCAGGAGTGAGCTACAACTGTGAGGAGGAGCGATGGAGAGAAAGGGGGAATTGCAGCCCAGACAGGGTTTGTTTCCCCCCAGGAGGCCTCCCAGCACCGTGCTGTGTGTGGGCATCGAGGAGGGTGTGGATGACATCCCTGTGTTCTGGCAGCTGCTGCACATTGCTCCACGCCATGAAGGTCTTCTCCACCCCTCACCCTCACCAGCAGGCTGGGGGTGGGAGGATCTTGGGAGGGACAGAGCCAGGACAGCTGACCAGGGGGATATTCCAGACCATATATAATGCTGATAAATAAAAGCAGCAATAAAAGCTGAGAGAAAGGAGGGGGAGGAGGACAGTGAGATTCTTAGGACAGTGTTTATCTTCTGGAGGAACTGCTACATGTCCTGAAGCTGCCTGGGAAGCAGCTGGATCTCACCTGCTGATAGAAAGCAGAGAATAAATCTTTTGTTTGCCTTTGCTCCTGCATGCAGCCTTTGCTTTTGCTGTCTTAAACTGCCTTTATCTTGACCCACAAAGGTTTTTTCTGTCTTATTTTCTTCCCTCACTGCCCTGCTAAGTGAGGAGTGAGTGAGGGGTTTGTGTGGGCACCTGGCTTCCAACCAAGGTCAACCCACCACACCACAGGTCACCTGTAGTGAGCACTGGGGAGTGAGCAGTGATTCCCAGAGGAAAAAGTAAATTTTTTGTTACACTGTTTAACAGGATGAGATTCTGTTTTTGCGAGGTGACAGTTGGTAACCTGAGGCACCAGAATCCCCCTCTCCTCAGTGGTCCCTTGCTCCCATCCTGTTTCCACCGCTTCCAACGCAGGATTCAGGCATATGGAGACATGACCCCGGTTCCTGCAGAGCGTGGATTTGTTCCCTGGCCACCAGCCACCCTATGCACAAAGTGAGGCCAATTCCTGTGGAAACAGCAATGTCTGGCTGAGGGTTGAAGCTGCTGTTGTCTGAGGGTGTATGCAGACTGCAGTCGCCAACCTTTACAGTTGCTTCTTGGCTTGATCCATTGTAGGATGTTCTTCTAGCACCAGCTGCACCTCATGACTTCAGTGTGATGTGCTGTTGTCAGTCACTTGTCTTTAGGGTTTTTTTTCCCTTCTTTTGTTAAAGTTGACATTTGTCTGCTGCTTCGTGAAGGTTCAGTCCCATAGTCCTCTTTCTATGAGAGGATGCTGCTGGCAGCTAGGTTCCTTCAGAACTCTTGTGGCCTCCTGGTCCTGACTGATCCAAGTTCTGGGCAGGCTCTGGTGTCTCTGGCACTCTGCCTGTGGATGCTGTTTGGGAACTGTCAGTGTTGCTCTGGCTGGGGTCACGTCCCACGCTGGGGCTGTAGTGGGTCAGTGTCAGTTTTCCCAGGATCTGCCTGCAGGTGAATTTTTACTTAATGAGACTAGAAAGAAGCTTTTCTTCAGCTGCTGTAGTTGTGTTCAGAGGGCATGTAGGAGCCAGAATCCTCAGGCTCTGTGATTGCTCCAGGCTAAGGGATTTGATTGCCTAGTTCCTGGGCAGTTTGGAAGATCTTAAACTAATTATGACTCTTAAAACAACGTATAGAAGGGTTGGATATCTTCACAAGTTTACTTTTAAAGCACGCTCTGGAAAACACATTGAAATTACAAAGGCTAAAATTGCCAACAATAGCACGTGTGAGAAGCGACGGCCTTTTTGGGCGACAAAAGTGACTTTTGCTGTGTTTCATTTCTCTCCCAGCTGGCAACCCCCTGGTGCAGCCCAGCGGGCA
>NW_008611663.1:209126-213579 GCF_000691845.1 Merops nubicus | reverse complement strand
GGTCAAAGGAGGCGATTCTTCCCCTCTACTTTTCTCTGATGAGACCCCACCTGGTGTACTGCATCCAGTTCTGGAGCCCCCATTACAAGAGGGACGTGGACCTGCTGGAGCGTGTCCAGAGAAGGGCCACGAGAATGATCCGAGGGCTGGAGCAGCTCTCCTGTGAGGATGGCCTGAGAGAGTTGGGGCTGTTCAGTCTGGAGAAGAGAAGGCTCTGAGGTGACCTTATTGTGGCCTTCCAGTATCTTAAGGGGGCCTACAAGAAAGCTGGGGAGGGACTTTTTAGGATATCAAGTAACAACAGGACTAGGGGGAATGGGGCAAAGCTGGAAGTGGGCAGATTCAGGCTGGATGCGAGGAAGAAGTTCTTCACCATGAGAGTGGTGAGACCCTGGAATGGGTTGCCCAGGGAGGTGGTTGAGGCCCCATCCCTGGGGGTCCTTAAGGCCAGGCTGGATGAGGCTCTGGGCAGCCTGGTCTAGTGGGAGGGGTCCCTGCTCATGGCAGAGGGGTTTGAACTGGGGGATCCTTGTGGTCCCTTCCAACCCTGACAGATTCTGATCCTGTTTTAGCAGAGGACTTTAGAGCCCTAATGGCTCAATGATTGGACTTGATGATCTCAAAGGTCTCTTCTAACCTAAAGGATTCTATGATTAAATCTGTTCAGTAGTTGAAACTTAAGGGTGTTTGATTTTTTTTTTTTGAGAGAGAGATGGCAATTTCTATTAAGCATTCATCTTTGGAGCATTTCACAGGTTGAGGACAGATTAAATGATCAAAGACAGAGACAACACCCACAGGATACTCCTGTGGCCCAGATGACTGCCAGGGTGAAGGCGTGTACATGGAGCTTTTTTCCTGACTACAAACTGAGTACCTAAGCTGGGTCTCCAGCGTTTCAGTCACACCTCCTATACATATACAGCTGCTTGGTTCTATGAGTAGGTCTGAGGTGTTGTAGTGGGTCCAGAGAAGGAAAATGAAGCTGGTGAAGGGTCTGGGGAACATGTTTTATGAGGAACAGCTGAGAGAACTCAGATTGTTTAGCCTGGAGAAAAGGAGGGCTGAGGACAGACCTTATCTCTTGCTACAACTACCTGTAAGGAGATGGTAGTGAGGTGGGTGTTAGTCTCTTCTCCCAGATTACTAGCAATATGACAAGAGGAAATGGGTTCAAGTTGCACCAGTGAGTGGAGGTTTCAATTAGATATTGGGAATTTCTTTACTGAAAGAGTGAGGAGGCATTGGAACAGGCTGCCCAGGGTGGTGGTGGAGTCCCTAGAGGTGTTGGAAAAAAAAACATGTACATGTGGCAGTTAGGGGCATGGCTTGATGGTCATGGTGGTGTTGGGTGATGGTTGGACTTGATCTTGGAAGTTTTTTCCAACTTTAATGACTTCATGATTCTGTGAATCCCAGAAACTAGGATAAGAACTGCTCCATTTTGAATAGATAGCTTTTGAAATAACCTCCCTGAACTAAGTTTGACCTGTTCTTTCATTTCAACAAAGGCAGTCTTCTTGCCAGAAAGAAGTCGTATTTTAATACTATTGTTCAATATACTATTCATGGCAGGCCATGACCTGTAAACATGAGGCATGTGGAAATTGCCCAAAAAACCAAAATGTTTTCCACTGTTGGAGGCTTGTCAACAGTCTGACATTTGTTTAAGAGAGATTGAGCAAAATGTTATAATAATCTTTCTGCTGCCTTAACATGAAATAAGTCCTGCAGTTCACAGCATACCACAAAGAATGACTTGGCTATACTGTCAGGAACACACCAGTGCAAAATTCTGCTCATTCTGTCACTCATGTATGCATAGTGGCAGAAATCAGATAAAGAGCATTCACTGAGTTTTAAGGGTAAAATAATGGTTTCTCCCAATAGCTCTTAAGTTAGCATAATTTTAAATCCATGGAGTTAAATTAATTCAGAATCCTTTTTGTCTATCAGTCAGTTATAAAACAGAATATATAGATTTGGTTCCTTATTCCCTCAAAGTGAAAATGAAGAAAAAAATTTCTGTGAAACTGGTTTGAAATATGACTGATGCTAGTAGTATTTGATAAAGCATCCTCAGCCTGACAAAATCAACAAAACCAGAATAATCTGCCATGTTGCTGTCTTGCTTCTACTGAAAAGCTTTCAAAAATCAGTGGAGAGATCTCTGGAGACTTTACAAGTTAACCTCTTTATAGTAGTTGAAAACTCAGCTTTTTCTATATGCTCTATCCTATCTCAGTACTCTTTTGGCATCACTGCAGAAGAGACCTGAAACTTTCAGTAGGTTCTTGAACTGTTCGAATATGAAGACTGTGTTTTGAATTTGCAGTGTGAATTTATAAAAGTCATTAATTGCATGGAAGGAGGTTTTGTTTCAAATTACATTGGCTAACAGTAAACATATGATTTCAGTAACTCTCTTCATGGAATAAAATTGTGATAACTCAGCATTCTCTGATGTAAGTTTATTTAATTAAATATGGTTGTTTAGAATTTATAAAGTTATTAAGAAAGCTTTCTAGCATTGTGTTGGTTGAGAAATTTTTCTCTTTTACTGTTTAAATTTTTTTGTATTTTTCCAGTTGACTTTTTCTGCTATACTTAAGCTTTGTGTAAGGGTTGATAAATGTCAATCATACTAATGCAAATTCATATATCAGGCAAAAACACAAAGCAGACTGACTGTTGCATATTCGTAGTTTATATCTGGTGCACCTGAATGTAATTAAATGCAAATTGTTAGTTAGAAACTAAATACTGATGAAAAAATATCCCTTCAAATAGTTTCCCCGGTCACAAAATTTGCAAGTTTTTGCAAGACTTCCAAGATGAAAAATGGTCAAAAATAAAGCCTGATCAGGCACATGGGTCCTCTTCTTTCTGCATGAGCTGACCTTGCTTTGTCTATTTCAGAAATCCATTACCACAATGAGTTATTCACATGGTAGCAACAGATAACACAAAGTGGATTGCTCGCCTTCTCAGTCAGCTTCTCTAGTCAGAAAGATAGTCTTTCAGTGCTGCTGTGTATCTCCCAACAACTACCAATTAACCTTAAGGTGAAATTTACAGTGTTGATACATAACCCTAAGTGTTTAACATCCCATTTCCTGCAAAACAGCTGTTCAGTCACTGTATAGCCATGTTTCCTATGTGTAGTTACTGGTCCCATGGGTAGTGAGTTTAGAGGTCACATCCTATTCATAGTGCTGGGCTCATGTTTCTGGAAGTGATCCTTGCTGGATAACTGTAGAAGTGTTGACTTTTAGAACATGAAATAAGTTGTGAGACATGTTTAAACTTTCTACCTTACATCCCTTGCCATTTAGATTCCTGATAATTTTTCAATTCTTTGATTCTAACTAAGGAGTTAGTTCTCTTGCTGCGAAGGACCACAAAGTAAAGCATTTCCTATCATAGAGAAAAATACCCCTTGTTTTCTTTTAAATCTTAAAACTTCCAGTCCATGTTGTGGGATCCTTTCCTTAAGATGCACATTCATATAATTAAAATTCATTAGGATCTGTGATGCTGAAACTTAGAGGAAAATTCTCTGTGCATGCTACACAAGGAGAAAGAATGAGCAAGTCACAATACAGACAGTGAGGAAAAAAATGAAATTTCTTTCTTAAAAATGTGAACATTAGATATGATCTGAAGTAGTAACTACTGTTCTTTGAGAGAATACTTGTTATTACTAAGTTCCATGAGCCATTCATACCACTGCATGTGATACTTCACAAAAGCTGAAGTGTGATAGAATTGAGAGATGAGTATTCAGTAATTTCCAAGTTTGAGCTTCTTATTACCTTTAATAATTTGGGTGATGGTATTTTTTGCTTCTTTACTTTTAGTTACTTCATAAGATATAGTAATTAACAAATCTCAGCAAATGTACATTTAGTACTCTATTTGTGGTTAGGCAATGAATATTACAGTAGAAGAAGTGGACTTATTTCTTGTGTATCCTCCTAGATCCAGTTAATATTTTAAGGACTTTCTGAATAAGAATTTTCATCAAGGTTTTTTTTTTTGGTAGCCTATAATGAACCTTTTTTCTGTAATTTTGTGTAGTAAGTTTTCTAGTCCATTTAAAATTCTGGCATTCAAATAACCTGATAGCAATGAATTCCCAAACTGAAATGTGTGGAGCATGAAGTTGTTCCATTTTTTCTAGCTCTCAGTTTTGTTTAGCATCCCTAGTAGGTGAAATTAAAAAAAAAAAAGCCTATTCACTTTTTCATCATATCTGTCACTGTATATAAGTTTATAGCCCTGTTTTCTCCAGGCATGTACTTCATGTATACATTTTTCAGTGAGTGTAATTCAGTTCAGGTGGTTTGTTTCTGTTCTGTTTATCATGTACTGATTCACTTGATCATATTACTCTAAAATCTATTGTTGGCTTTCCAGCCTATGATAGTTTAGAATCATGCCCAAAAGGGGG
>NW_008611663.1:158537-209095 GCF_000691845.1 Merops nubicus | reverse complement strand
GGGGGGGCGGGAGAGAATGTTACTCTGGTTTTCCTGGTGTGATCTTGTCTTTGAGTGCTCATACAACACACTAATAATTCATAGCACTAAAGAGTTTGGGCTAAATGAATTCTTCTAACAAGTCTAGGAAAAAAAGTTCTCTAAGTTTAATGCATTTAAAAAGTACTTCCTCACCTTCTCTGGCCTGTGTTGTCAGACTTTTCTGTATAACTTTCCACATATCATATTCTTACTGATCTTCTACTCTAGACACAAACTACAATTTCTGAAAGGTATCTTTTACTGCTAAGAGCTCCTTTTTTTTTTTTGTCTGCTTACAATCTTACTGATGAGTGTTTGTTATGACCAGCATACTCTTTTGGGGGCACACAGTCACTATAATTTATCTAGACTTGGACAACAAATGGCAAGTGGAAGGTAAGTCACACAACAGCCCCTGGGTTGATGCACCATGTTGATAAATAATGTAGACACACCCATTCTTTACTCTGGATCTCCTCGCTGTGTTTTGAACACTACCAATGATAACAGTAAGCATTTTATCTTTTAAGCTTTTCCTCTTCATTTATTTTTAACATACATCCTTGCATTCTCTTTTAGAAGTTAAGTATTGCTCTGTGGATTTAATTTTTTGAACGTAGTTCCTTCAAGGATGCAGATTATGAATATTTTACTATGACTATTATAAAATGGCTTTTATAGCTGTTACATCTTAAATTGGATTCTACGCAGCTACACCGTTTAACCCAAAATGCTAAAGAAAGCAATATATATGTATATATGTGAACATGTATATAAAGAGAGAATATAAATAATTGGAAAAAAATAATTTACCTAGCAATGGAATATATCAGAGACTGAGGATTCCACACTGAAAATTATGTGCAAAGTCTACTAAGATGATAGAACACCCTCACAGAAAATAATTTTTAATATAAGCAGTTACACATTCATCTACTACAAAATCCTAAATCTGTCATAAATATAGCTGCTATTATTGTAGGACAGAACAGTGAAAAGCAGATGGACCTTATTTGCAATAATGTGGCTGTGCTGAAGGTATTTTTCTGCCTCTCTTCCTGCATTAATAGTGACAGGTGGTGTTGGAGATAATTTTAACCAGATTATGGTGAGCTGTAGTTCAGATTCAAAGACTTTTTTTTCCCAGCTTCTCATGCTTGGTATATGACTGAACATACTTTTAAATGCAGTTCTTCAAAAACAGCATTTGAAGATTTGTGTGTGTGTGAGAGCTGATGAGTGCTTGCCTTTTCTGAAAAGAATTCTTTGAAAAACTTAAAAGGGACATATTTCAAAAAAAGGGTTCCTCTGACTTTCATGTGAAGATATCTATTTTGATATGAAAATGCTTGTATGTAAATGGAATTTCTAAATAGCAAATTCCCCTCTTCTGAAAAAGGGTCACAAACTAGATGATGAACAACCAAAAAAAAAAATTCCCAAGCTTACTTTAGACCTTGTGAGCTAACAAGGTGGTGTATTAATAGCAAACTCATTGCAAGGTAGCATTTCTTCTTTTTAATAAGGAAATATATATAAATTTACATGATACTTAGTTTAACTCACAGCCCAGTGAGTTGCCTTCAAAGCTAGCTCAGCCCCTGAAGAGAATTTCAGTTTCTTAGCTTGCATTCTTCGGGTTCGCCTTCTGTGCTGTGTGTATTTATGCATATGAATGTATGCAGATATGTGCAAATTACTGCATATGTTCAAGCTTTCTATAGTTGTTTAACTGTATGTAGTGGAAAAGTAAAATAAAACAGTGCTTAAACTATAGTTTATAACTTGAGTGGGTAGAAATTGTTTGTGAAAGGGTTAATACACATAACAGCCCTATTCAGATGAATGAAGTTCTATATTAATGAAATACTAAGTAGACAATTTGTGCTTTCCATCATTTATTTTTGATAAAAAGTTTCAATTTATGAAAAGCAAAGTCTGTTTTCAAACACATGAAGCTAAAGACACAAATAAACCAAAATGTATATAGTCCAGCCATAAATTTATTTTGAATGACATCTAAATTACCAGGCTGCAATAGCTGAAAATATGGTAGCTACAGGTGTTCAATCATTTCAAAAGACTTCATTTGCTTGGGAAAAACAGTAACAAGAACAGCAGTAATAGATCATGTATTCACTCATTGCATCTGAATAATTGCAACTTTAGTGAGTTTATTCTGCCTGTTGAGGCTAAAGCTTGATGCACTTTGATTCTGCCATCTGAAGTCCCTCTGGAAAAGTTTTTATCATTGTAAATACATTAGAGTAATAATATGATGCTGTCTGAGTATGTTTGAATTTATTTTGTCATTATTTAGCTATTCCTGTCCTGAGGTGGTGACAGATTCCTGGGAGCCCAGTGCTGAGGCTGAGGTCATGGGCTCTTCCTTTCTTACTTGTACATCTAATTACTTTATTTGGTAACTATTTTGCTCAACTGAAGCCTCATCAGTTGCAGCAAGCTTAATGTCCGTTTTAAAATGTTGTTTAAGCATGAACTGGTCCCTTGAGTAGTGAGTTCTTTTCTGCCGGGAGAGGGTTATACATAGCCATGACTTCAGGAAATCCTTAGGGGAGTCATAGTCACGTTTTCCAAGCTCTCTGAGATCACTGCAAAATGTTTCAGAAAACAAAGATGTTTCTCCAAAAGTCATTTCCTGCCATAAGGAGGATCTGCATAGGTCTCAGTTTTCCTTTAAAACACCTTGATACATTTGAGGATTGTTCCAAACCATTTTTTTAACTTCTTATGAACTGTTTGGTAGATCCTTGTAACATGCTGTAAAATCTTACTCACATGCACAGTGCAGTTGCTCTGCTCAGTAACTCTTTTCAGACACAAGCTTTGCTAGTTACCACCCAAAGTAGCAAGATAATTATCTTTACCAACATGTGTCTGCTGCTAAAATTTATAAACTTGGCAGGCTAGACATTAGCTTAATATATAAGCCTTGAATCTGTGATACTGTTATCTTGGTTCAACCAAATGTAATAAATCTAACCCTAATTTAACTAAACCAGTAAATGAAGTTGTGTAGCTACTTTTATTGCAGTTTAAATGAGGCATTTTTCAATTTAGTATAAATTGGAATCTGTTTAAGCTAAACTGAAATAAACTGCTTTTAAACTGAGTTATACATCCCCGATAGTTTAACTAATTCACTTTATAAAAAAGCTTAAGTTAATAAACCACAAATCTCTTGTGTGAACAATTTATTCTTCCTGTATGAAACTGGTAACATTCTGTTAAATAAGGTTTCCTTGCCTTAATAGAAAAGTGTGAAAGGAGTCATATTTGACACATGGTACCTGGATCATGCCTGTACTTTGAAATATGCTCAAATAAAAAGTAAATTTATGAAATAAAAATTTGGCTTGGTTAGAACACAATAAGTGCAAACGCTAAAAAAGTGTTGTGTGAAAAAATACTAATAAATGAATCACAACTGTCTGAAAAGCATGAGATTGTATCATTAGGGAAAGGTAATAACAAAATGAACAAAATACATTGGTTCAGGTGCTGAATCCTTTGCTGTAATGAAGACAGGGGAACTGTGATGATTTATATTATGAACTGGCCTACCTTCTAATAAAAAATGTGATTTTTTTTTCATGCATAAACATGAATACAGGCCAACAAAGTTGTTACGAAAAACATTTAAGATAAACATAAATCTTCAAATGTGTTTCAGTTCTGTCAAACTCCTGAGTAAAGAGAAGCACATGCTTATGGACTTCTTCCAACTGGGACTGTTATTAGCTCTAATATATGTAAGTACAGGTTCTCCTGTGTTATAGTGGAGTATAACTGAAAGGAGAACTTGCTTTTGACTTCAGAATAACAGAGTACTTCAGAAATACTTTCATTATAGCAGCCTGAGGCCACTCTGTGGATGAGAGGGGTTTGGAGTAGCATTGCTCTGCTGAAAAAGAGCACGTTCTACTTTGTACAGATACTATGGATCACATCTGTAAGGAAATTGTATTGAAGATAACTTTTATCAGGCTATGATATACTTTTTTTTATATAGATTTGATTTCACTGTGCTCTTCCCCATCAAAAAGCAGCCATGTTTATGCTAGGCTGCAAACAGCACTCTCACATTTGTCCAATTCAGCAAGGTAGATCTCACTGTGATGTCAAAAAAGGAAAAAGGAACAACAGACTCTTCACAAAAAAAATCACAAACTTTGTGTCTGGAGCCACAAAGTGGTTCAGGCACCCTTTATTAATGACTTAGATTTATCTTAAAACCTTCACTTGAGCACCCCTGCCTTTGATACTGTCTTGCTGAGTGATTCAGATGTTCTAGAGCTAAAACAGAGTTTACACAAGCAAAGTGTGGAGGAGAAAGTGGTGAACACCTCACCAAGATGAGAGTATCCCCGAAGCCTGCCCCTGAAGAGGCATGGAGCTAGAGATTGCACCAGAACAATTAAAGGGAGGATCATGGCTGTAGGTTATGGCTGGACTATAAGACTGTGTCAGACAATTGGGAGAAAATGTCTGAGGTCATTTCTTTTCACAAAGACATTTTGGTTGACTAGTTGTGGAGAAAAAGGTCAAGATCCATCTTATGAAGATACTGTTTCCACAGCAGAAAGCTGACATTGAATGTTTACCTCCTTTTAAACAGTGTTTCATTCAGAGTAAAATGTTGCCAGAATTCAGTTATTTAAAAATAAGTAACAGCTTGAATGCAGATAAAGGTACCCAACTCAATTAGGAGAGATTTTTTTTTTTTTTCCAAATCTGAAAGCAGGCATTATCCTCCTTTGATAGAAAAACACAGCTGTGCAATGCTGAGATACTAATGCATTTTGCATTCAGCAGATTGTAGGGAAAACAGACATTCTTATTTCAGATACAAGTCAAACTATTGGCAGTGTCTTCCAGCTTCTGAGGTCATTTACATCACTTCATTACAATGCACACCTATTGTTGATACCTTGTTATATGCCAATTGACCATAAGTAAGCATTTGCATGTTATTGCTCAACAGCTTATTGAGAGACATTTAATTTCAGAATTTTAAATATTTAGTGACCAGGTGTTTAAATATAAATTATCATGTGTTTCTTACGAGTAAAAAAACCCAGCCAATTCAGTAAGATATTCTCAATGCCCAACCAGTGAAGTGTGTTTAAAAAAAAAAAAAAAAACACATAGTGAGCTAAATTCTGTCCTCATTTAAAACAACATAAATGTGCAATTATTCCTCTGAAGCAAAAAATACTACCAGACATATTAGATTGTGGATTCTGATGTATCAATATGCTAATGATTTTTAGTTCTAAACAAGTACAATGTATTGAATCAAGAGTCATGAGAGGAATAAAGAAAACACAAGAGAAAATATGTTAAGCTTTTTATCCATTGTTTTTATCTTTTTCCAATTATTCACATTTCATATTTGTTCTGCTTTCAGTATTTCTTTTTTGGTGGTGTTTTTTGTTTGCTTTGCTTTTTTTGTTGATGGCTGACTGTTAGGCTCTTTAACATGAACCTAAATAAAAATAGCTTGATTTCTTGACGTCATAAAGCATCTTTTGCTCTCCTTGATTCAGTAGCTTTCCCTATTTAGTGATGGAATGACTATGAAGATGAGTGTAATAGGATCATAAAAGATGGATTCAGCACTGGGTTATGTCAGGTAAGATACTTCCACTAGAAATGGGGAGGTATTTAGGCTATTTTAGAAGGTATGGGTGAAGCTTCATATGAAAAAAAAAAATATATACATACATATAGTCCCAGTGTTTGGATCAAAGAACAAAGTATTCAGAAACAAATTATGTCAACAGTCACTATTGAGATGATCAGAGGTTTGGAGGGCTTGCAAAAGCTGACTAGAAAAGTTCAACTTCCTCAGCTGAGTAAAGAAAGCAATGTAAGAGAGAGCAAGAGAAGGGTGTTCTTTTCCTTATGTCTCTTCCTGCCTCTGTGTATTAGGGTCTTAGGGACTCCCTGAGCTGTTCCTTCTTACAAGCCATCCTTGTAATTTTATGTGTACTGTGTATATTACCATAAACTCATGTGCGATAAGTGGCATGTATTCTGTACACATTATTCAAGATTTCCTTGCCTTATGTATTTTTACAGTGGCATAATTGTTTTCCACTTGTGTTTTTTAATTGTTATGTTCAGATCTGTATTAATTCCAAAATCTTTCCTCACTAGTAATATCTAATGCAGGATCTGTTGGTTAATTAATAGAATCAGATTTATTTTTTCCTTGTGTACTTTTTTTTTTTGCTGTAGTTGGCACTGAATTTCATTCACATTATTGTTTATCTAGAAAGCTAACTGTTTCTGGTCCTAGTTTGCAGGCTACACCTATATTACAAGACCTAAAAGGATTCCATCAGGAACTAGATCACTGGCTCACGTCCATGCCCTTGCAGCATTGTGTAGCCAGGTCCTGACACTTTTTTTTTTCCCCTCTGCTAACCAATCATTTCCTAGACAATTCACAAGCACTATTTGGAGAAGAGGGTTGTCAAGAGTTTTTTTAAATGCAGCTGTGTAGGGTAGGAAATATGTAGTAAGCAAGTTTAGCGAGTGTGTGCAAGCTACACAATTTCAACTCCTGACAAATACTTGTGCAACCTAGTCTTAAATGTCCAGTGTTTTTACAGTCCTTTGAATGGAGCTTCCAGATCATGGCTGCATACCTGTAGCTTTACAATTAAAAGAGGTTTTATGATATTGAAGGAAAATAATCTTCTACTACTTAACCCTGCTGCATTTGTCCTATTCTCATATAGAGCTAATAGAGCAGTTGCTCAGCAGCAATTGTTACCATGTCCCACCTCAGATTTGCCTTTGTGTTGCCAAAAATCCTTGAACTGTTTCCTCAGATTTTCATGACTGCAGCTCTTCATTCTTACAAGCATCTCTGCCAGCCTACAACTGTTTTTGGGACTGGTGCCCAGAACAACTGTTTGAAATTCTCTGGTTGAGTCATTGCTAGTGGCTGGGATGAAAAAAAGATTGCCTCACATGTCTTACAGAAGATCATACTCTCTTGCTTTTCTAATATGGTATTTACTACTTCCACAGCTGTGTGAGAGAACTTCTTTCTATTGGCCTCATGGTTCTGAGACCTCCAGAAAAAGTAACATCTGTTTTCTTTGCTTCCTTTAAGTCACCCAGACATTAAAACAGAAATATCTTGCTAAATTCTTGAGGTAAAACCAGCTGTTAGACATAATTAACAAACAAGTCAGTGCTTCCTCTAGTTCTCTCTACCTGTCCTTACTGAGTTAGCTATAACTGTTGGCGTTAGTTATACCAGTTGGTATCCTGCTGATTCTCAGTTATCATAGGTTTGACCATATGATAGGATTTCCAGTTCAGCTGCATGTTTCCTGTATGTTTGACTTCACTATATTCACCATCCATCACCGAATTCCTCACTGTCCGAGCCTATGAAGACTAATGTAATCTCACCACCACCATGATTTTAAGTGTTTATACTTACCTGTAGGCTTTTGTCACTGGCCACCACTACTGGTTTTTGTTAAAAGCTGGAAGGTGATGTGATATTCTCAAGGTGAAGATGTTTTTCCTCTGTTTCACAACATGACCGTTTTTCCTTCTTACCAGTTCATTGAACTGTATCACAGCATTAGAGCAACCAAGGTATTCTTTTCAACATCATTGTGCAGTTAGGCATTAATCTCCACATTTCACTTACTGCTCACTGTGCCTGTCTTCTCTTCTTATTCTTTTCTAGCAAGGATAGATCAAAATCTCAGAAAATGCAGCCTATAATGTGAGTTAAATCATCATATATTCAAGTCCCCATTTGTTAATCTTGGTATAGCCATTTTTAAAAAATGACATACACAGAGTAATAGTAACCTATATAAAGTCAGGTAAATACGTAGGGCTAAGAGGAAGCCCAGCCAGCACTCCCCTCTCCCATATGAGACAGATTTTTTTTTTTTTCAGTGATAGTTTGGAAATTGATGTACTTTCCCCAACCTGAAACTTTTTCTTCAGCGGTATTCCATTACAAAACCCCTTCAGAAGACGTGGAGAGACAAAATGCTTTTATCCACTGTATTTCTTAGGTTTGCAATGTAGTCAATTCCTACCAATCATCTTCAAGGTTTTTGGGTGCCAAGACTAATGTTTGTTTTAAGCAACCTGGACTATGTTAATCAGATGCCCGTATTTCACTATAGTGATAGATACGCCTTTATTCTTGGAATTTGAAAGAGAATGATTGATGAATGGAGTTTCTTAATCAGAGGTAATGATTAAAATTCAACTTTTAATACCTTAGATTATGGACTCGCTTCTTTAACTATTTTAACTTAAAGCACTGTGACCATAAATGTTTCATCAGACAAGTTTAGAGAGTCTTCAAGCTATCAAATTAGTAAAGTTAGGCCACATAACAGCTAAAATTTTGATGTATCTCTGGTTGAAGTGCTGAGGGCTGGTTTATGTTCCTTTTGTATCACCATGCCTGATTTTGGGTCCTTTTTTCATAAATAACATTTTAGTCTAGAAGACTTTTAGGCATTTTTATTTCCTTTTTTCTGAATTATTGAAGTAGAGAGGAGAGTCTGTGTATATAGGAGGAATCAGTTCTTTGTAAAAAACCTGTATGAATTTGTAGCCTAATAACTATAACCACTAATGTTCTCCTATATCTTCCAAATGAGTAGATAGTTTGTTATTATGAAAAAATCTAGTGTTTTAATCTTTCCTTCATGTGGTGTTCCACTGCTTGAAAAAATGTTTAAATCTTCACCTGCTGACAAGCAGTGATCTAGTTTGATATACAGGCTTTAGCAAAGACAATTTTTTTTAAAGTAGTAAGGCTAGTTGGTGGTTGTTGCTTTACTTATATCTGGGTCTTTTAGTTATCAGTGTTGCATTTAGAACTTCAAGTGTTCTATATTTTTACACATCTGCAGTGCAAAACTGGAGGATTTTAATGCATTGAATATTTTCAATTTAAAATTAATCTAAAGGACTAATATGTTTTAACAGCAAAACGAATATAAAACAGTCAAGCTATAAGCAATGAAACAGATTCTAAGCTGAGGTTGACAAAGGATTCATAAGAAAGGCTATAGATTATTGAGCACTCAGCTGCTATAACTTAATATGTATTAAGAATTATTTTTTTTTACTTTTTTGAGTTTCCTGTGGAAAACAATTGCTTCTACAAATTTTACTTGTCTAATTTACCTTTCAAATGTACAGTAATACAATCTAGAAATAGATGTTGCTGGACTTGTCTTTACGCCTCTTCTTTTCAATACATTTAGTAATTTATCATGTTTGTCACACACACCACACAGAGAGACAGAGCAGCTATGCCTCACTGGCTGGACGCAGTTTATTTGGACTTCCATAAAGTTTTCTGCCTCTTCTATGACAAATCATTCAGAATGGTCTTTGTTAATAAGCTGCCTCTTCATGTGGAATCTTAAAGTAAGTCCTGCACATAGTTTCACTAAAACTTACATCTAACCTTTTAAACTTTAAACTCCAGAGTGACAGGATTCATTAGGCTCATCGGGGTAAAGAAGGTACTCTTGTTTTAAAATAAAACTACTAGAATGCAAAATTATAAATATCAGACTCTCAAAAAGCACTAGTCATTCCCCCCTAAGTCTTTAACAGAGTTTAAACCATCTCCAAGCAGAGTTAAGATAAATGTTCTCAGAAAGTTGTCCTATAGTAACAGGTATTGTTCTTACATGATGTGTTTATGAGAGTCCTGCTTTAAGATGTTTTAAGAGTTGAATGCTGGTAACCTCTCATGTGGACAGAATAGAATATTGATTTGAAAAACAGAAATAATGTTCACATTAGCTATTTTTCTACTTTCTTCTCTACGGGACTTATAGATATGTCAGCAGGTATGCCTGGGGTTCACTTGGCTTCTGGTAATTCATTTGCCTTGTTTTGTTGTTATTTATGTCTGATTGCCAAAATAAAGTGTGTCCAACTTAGGTTATGGTTTATTTTTATCACCTCCATCCTTGGTCTCTTTTTCCCTTTTTTGTGCTTAGTGCCATTACAGACATTTCATTTCAGAGTATTATCTGCAGTTATGAAAGAGCAATAAAAATGATGGAGGGTCTGGAAGGGATTGATTTATGAGGAAAAAGAAAAGAGCTAAATATGGAGTTCCTGTCTAAATAGTGATTCATGAATGACGTACTAAATATCTGTAAACGTTTTAAGAAGGTAAATGAGAGGGGACTGAGGTAAGCTGATGCAAAGAGTAGTAACCAGGAGTAAGTGAACAGAAGTAAATGAAGGAAGGATTTAAGCTTATTTTTCTTTCTAGACACTTTTCTTACAGTAAAACTGAGCAGTAAGAAACAATCTCCCAGGGGTGCTTAAAGCAATGCTGCAACTTGACAGGATCAAAAAGACCATCAAGACACTTTAAGAAAGCACTCTTTTTTGAATCAGTTATAGCTATAGGAATATACATATCTCAAAGTACCCTGCAACTAGTACTTAACACCTTAAGACACCTTTTGTGTCAGGTGGGGAAAGTGTTAGTGAGCAAAATCAGTCTAGACAAAGATGTTTACGAATTTTGACATAAATCACTCATGATTTAAATCTTAAATTCTTTAGTTTGAATCACAAAATTGAGAGGAAAGAGACTGCTAGGCATAGCATTTAGTTACAGCTCAGAAAAATCTCACTCCTTGGTTCCATTCTCTCCTTTATTTATAGATATTTGATACTATGTCTGTCTCCTAGAGGAAGGCCTGATTACCCATTTATAGTGCTAATGACTATGAAGTTTTCAAGATACATTATTCCTATTTTCATCTAGTTAAGCTATCCTGCTTTCTAGGCAGTTCTTCTGTATGAACTGCAGAAAGGCACTGAGACTGACTCTGTAGTGTGACAACCCTGGCAGTCCTCTGGAAGTTGGATCACGTGTCAAGTTTGCCTAAGCAGAGGAAGGAGGATAACATCCAAAACCTGGCAATTGTGATACTGGTCATTCTGCTTGTATCACATGGATTTTCTGAGATAGTGTAAAAGGAGCCTAGAAATCAAAGGTAGTCAAGTCCAGATACTCAAATGCAAACATGTAGGAGATTTACCTTTTAAAAAGGTTGGGAGTTAGCAAAGCACATTCCCTCTTTCTTCTGCTTGGAAGAGATGTAATGATGGGCTGAACACCATTGCAACTGGTATCATGGTTTCCTCTCAAATGACACCCTTCTCAAATTTCAGAGCTACTCCTGGAACAAGGAACACAGGTTCTAGTAACTTAAGTAAAAGACTAGGTTACAAACATAACTCCTGTCCTTTGGGGGTATACACTGTAGTTTTTTTCCTTATCTTTCTGGAGTATGTCTTCTGAAGAAAGGGTGTTTTGAATTAGTTGCTTCTCCTGTTCTCTCTGTATGTGTGTGTGTATATATATATACACCAGAAAAAAAAAAAAAACACTATTATTTCTCCCCAAAATTACAAGAGAAAATTTATGTTCATTTCTAGGCAGTCCACAAACTTTTACTCTAAGAGGCAGTGGCATGTTCTTTCAGGTTGGTTTGTACCAATCTTTAATGTTGAGGAAGAGCAAGTACTGCAAAATCCTGGTATTTTGAACTATTAGTGAACTTTTATATGCAGAAAAGATCATTTTATTCAAGAACATGCTTACTGAACCACAAATGGGGAATCTTTTGACTTGTCTGTGTGTTCATTTTTTGTTTTTCTGAGTTCTCCATCTGTTAATTGCTTAACTATACACACAAAGCAATGTAAATTAATTATCCTAATATTTCAGTTGCAAATTATATTCTATACTGCTCCAGTTCTGGAGATAGCTGATAGTCCTGAGTTAGTTGACATTGCTGGTTACCTAACACTGTAGAATTGGACAAGCTGCTTTAAAAACGAGCAAGCTAAGCAAAAACAAACATTCCACAGGAAAAAGGAGGAAGAGGTGTTTTTTCCTAGAAAGGTTTTATATTTAGGCCATTAATTTTCTCCTAAAATAAAGCCTTAAAGTTATGATATGGGATATGCTATCCTTGACATTGAACATGCAAAATCCAAGAGGTTAATTTAAAGTTTTTTATTTAGAATGCTCTGCACTTCGCACAGTATACTAGATACACAAAATCTGATTTTATCATGTAGCAGAAAATGAAATGCATTAGCATTAAGCAAAGTACTTTTTTGATACTTATCTTACTGAAGAGGACTTCTGACTGATGCCAGCATGTTTGATAATTAATTGTGATGGTCAAAAACCAAAATGCTGTCAAAGATGCTCATCTTCTATTTAATGCTGGTGTTTTTTATCTCCTGCAGAGATAACGGTTGGGTTGCTAGGAAACTTACTTGAGTTTAACAAAGGGTAATGTAGGCAGCTGATCTATGGAAATGATACATGAGCCCAAATCTGTGTTACTTAAGGAGCTACTTACCCTAAAATACCTTTATGTTTGGTTTACAATAGGTGGACAGGTGCACCTGTCTCTTCCCAGAAATATTTTACTGTATTCTGATTTGTTAGAGAGTATAAATGGCCCTTAATCTAACTCCAGAGTGCAGACTTCCCTGAGACTTGATAGGAACATTTCATTACTGAAAAACACCCAAGTGTTCAAACTGTAGGTATCAGAGAGAGAACTAAAGGACCCTACCTACCGTGTGTGAATCTGTCTCTAGCAAAATAATTCTGCAAATCTAATATCACATAAGCAGAAAAGGGCAGGGGGTGGGGGAGTTATTCTTTATTTTCATCCTTCAAGAAAAAGAGCCTTAGTTCTGATTCTCTTTGCCTTAGCCCTGAAAACTGGTCTGCCTTTGTGGTGTTTGGTCTGTCCCTTAACCTGTGCAGTCTTTCCTCTACAACTAAAGAAGAGGCAGCTTCAAAAATAGTCTTCCCCACTCTGAAATACAGTAATCCCAAAGATCATTCAGACAGTTTCAAGGACAGGAACCTCACCTAGATGGTGGAGTCTCTTAGATGCTGCTGCCGCCCCCATGTCAGCACCACCCTTACGCAGGGTTTAGAAATGGATTCTATTTGAGGATGAACTTTATATGAAGGAAGTGAAGACCCTGATATATCTCTTCTCATAGCACAGGGATATTTTCCACCAGGCTACCGCTTTACTCTGGTTCATTCCTGTTACCCACAACTTTAGGCAGATACAGTCAAGACACTAATCTGACTTTGTAAATTGTTTATTAAAAAAATCTATAGAAACATTCCATGTCTTGGTTGAATGCTATTGGTTTTCTCTTATTTGAACTGTATTAAATTTTTCTCTGAGCTTTCTCAGAGTAACCATGGAAGCAGAATTACTTTACCTGCTATTTTCTTCTTTCCTCTGTTAGAAATATTTTTTTTTCTAGGGGTTGTGAGTATATATAAAAATAAAACCCTGTTTTAAAATAACATTAGGATGCTTTGCTGACATTTCCACCCTCTCAGTTTTATGATCATTGAGAGTAGATTTGCTTTGGACAGTGGGGGTATGACAGCTATCACTTGCACTGTGCAGGTCACTTTAGCATTGTAGAGATCATAGAAATAGCATCAAAACCTGATGTCTGATGCTCTTCAGTAGAACAATTTATTTCTATTTCTTGCTGTCAAAATAATAATTATATAAGTTTAAAATAACAAGCCAAAGAGAAAATGAAAACAAACCTTATGGGTTTCAGCCTATTTACCAGAATACTCACAGTCAGCATCTGCAACCGTAGACATTCAGCATATTGAATGTGGATTCCAAGTGTGCTGGTAAATATAACTTTTAGTTTTACATGTCATTTTTAGAGTGAAAATTATTTCTATAAATTACAGCCAAAAGTACTCACTTCAATTATCAAACTGATTTTCCTAGACAGTTTGGAAATGCCTCTGTGGAATGTGAATCATAAGCTTCTTTCTGTGTTTTTGGACACATGCTGGCATTAAATGTAGGTTTTGATCAGGAATTATTTACACAGCCAAGATTTATCTGAAATGGAGTGCTAGGGGAGAAGTATCCCAGTCCTCAGGCAGACCAGAAGAAGGAAATACAAGATTTAGAATTATTTTGATATATATATAGAAAAAAAACTATCAAATTAAAACTGTGATGAGAACAGCATATTTATTGTTATGAAAACAATCACAGAACTGAGGTTTTATTAAGAAAATAAATGTAGCTAACCAGACTGTAAGAGAAGGATCTGAAAAGATGAGAGGAGACTTGTGAAATATAAAGGTATTAAATCTGGTAAAATCAGAAGGGTCTTCTGAAAGGTAGGCAGTTTATATCACACCACCTGTCTCTAAGTGATGTAGGCTATGCCAATGAAATTCATGGTGGACTGCAACTGTTCTAAATTTAAAAGCAAATCAATATTGTAACTGTGATTATTGTTCACTGATTATTATAAAAATGAATTTGTTCATTTCTCCAATTGTACATGACCAAGTTTGGAAGATGGAGAAAGAATCAAGGGATGCTTATTTTGAAGAGATCTGAACTAAGAAATGCTGGTCCTTCATGAGACTGAAAGAATTTCTATTGAACTTAAAAAGCCCAGAAAATGGATTTCTTCTGATTCTTGAAGATCAAATATTTCACTGAGATTTTTTTTCTAATGATGATCAGTGAATTGATGAGTCTGATTTTGCAAAAGAAACATTTTTATTTCAGTATTTATTTCATTGAAACATAGTTACAATGTTACTTCATGTTTCTTCTCTGGACTTTCAACAACTTCTTAATATCAGCTATATTCAGGGTAGTTGTTATTTCCAGCATCCAATATACTGCAGACATTAAGCTTTGCTGTATGATATAAGAACAGCTGAATGGCAAAAGCTTCAGCTTGATCAAAAAGTTAAAACTTCCCTTTATATTAATAAAATTGCCTTTGTACAAATCATCATCAAAAATAGTGACTGAAAGAATTTCATTCACAGATTTGCTAAAAAATCTGTTAAGCAGAAAAAAATGTATATAGTGATAAATGAAGGACAAAGGCTTAGGTTTTATGAAGGTTATGTCCTTCTAAAACACATATTAAGCAACAGAAGTACAAACTGTCACTTAAAATAAAATTTTAAAAATTTTATTCATGTTCATCTGACCACAAAGGCATCAGACGCATCAGTGACTTAAATGCTTTAGTGCCTGGTGACCCTGTATGTGTCCAGAACTGCCATCATATGAGGATCCTGTTTCTGATCTAAAATCTATGATTTGTACGCCTGTATTCGCTAAAGGGCATAATCCCTACCTAATACAAACTGAATTTTTGTGGTAGTCTAGTGGCTAGAGTTCTTGTATAGGAAGCAAGTCATCTGGATTCTGTTTGTTCCTTCTTATAACAGCACTCAAAACCAAAAAAAAAGTCTCCCAGTTACTGTAAAGATGCCTTAGTCAATAAGCTATGCAGAAACACTTCAGAGTAAAATCTCTCCACCATTTGAAGCAGAGACTCTGCAGTGAAGGACTCAAAAGAGGGGATGTACAGAGCATTAGTCTACAGCCTTGTGATTAATGCATTCATTTAATGAGGAAAATATACTAGTTCTGTTCAGTTTGTGCATTTTGTGTTTCAAAGTCACCAACTAAAATATTGAATAATATCTCAGATAACGAATCCAAACCCTGATCTCTTCTGTCTTTATGAGCACCTTATTACTGTATTTCCTAAAGCCCTGTGGTTCTGAATTCTTCCCTGAAGTGATGCAGCTTCGGAAAGATATCATGAATGCATCTCTAGCCTGAATAATGAACAGCGTAATACCTGCTGCTTTTTCTGGAGCTGCAGAATTTAGGTTGGATTCCCTCTCATTTTTATGTTCAAGTCCTGACAGAGGAAGCTGGACACCAAATAGAAAGAAATTGCTTAATATTAGAGTGAACATAAGATTGATACAAGGCAGTTTTTCTGTAAGATTTTTCTTTTTATGTGGCCTAACATTTCTTCTTGTCTTGTTAACTAACTTGTGTGAGATTTTTAGGTTACAGTTCTAGTACCTAGCCCAGTAAGTCCAAATTTCATTGGGGATCAACATGCTCAAAATTTAAACACTTCAACATCCAACTTGTAGTCACCTAAGTTGTTCATTAGACCTATCATTACACATCTCAAATACTATGGTAATGCCAGGTGTTTAATCAGGCATGACATCTGATGTTGAACTGGTTGGTTTATGACAATATGGATTGTTATGTAATGCATACTACTAAAATACTCCATGCAGAACAACTCTGTAGGTTGTTAAGGATGCATTCTGTAAACCCAGGGGTTGCAAAACAAGCTCAGTGCTAATTTGGCACTTCTCCATTATCCACAAGTGCAGCCCACTAGGAGAGACATTCAGAGCAAAGCTGCTGGTGCTGAGGACCCGATTTGCATCCTATGGAGGGTTCAGGGTCAGATCCTGTGAATTTAATGCCTGCAGCAGTGCAAAGTCATTGGGAGTTTCCTAGAGTATATCTGGTTTAATTTGTCCAAAAGGGCTTGTGCAGGATTTCTGGGACTGTTCTGCTCTGTGAATGCAGGCACAGCAAGTGACATGATCTGCAGCTCTGTCCCAAACTGAACCATTAAATTAGTCTCACCCCTGTGATGTGAAAAACCTGCCGTATTGGGGGTTTTCAAATCCAAGACCAAAAGGATCCCTGAATCTTGAGACAGCCCCATGAAAGCATGTGGCCCTAGCAGTGCCCTGGGCAGTCTCGTTACCCCTGCAGTCCAGGCAGCTCTAAAAGGGGATGGTGAGAGAAGCACTCATCTCTGCAGCAGCAATTGCACATCAGGCAGCACAATTGAGCCTGGATCAGCACCTAAATTAGGGAAACCCTACCATTCCCTTGGCAAGGCTTTTAGTTCAGTCCTAAGGCGCCAGAACTCAGGCACCTTTTATACACGTGTTGTGTGTGCTGTGCTATGTAACTATGCTGTTGGTATTGTGAATCGACATAAAGATACCTGTCATCTGGATCACTCCTTAGGCTCCACTGACAGTATCTCTATTGGCTGCAGCAGAACAGAATAAACCCATGTAATGGCAATGTAGATACTTGTCTCACTTAAGTTTCTGCCTGTGTGATATGAAGTCAGGTGTTTTACTCTTGCACTGAATTTGTTTCTTGAAATTGGAACTTGACCGTGCTGAAGTTCCCGAAGAGCTTATTAATCATCAGCAGAGTATTCTGGTTCAAATGATTCACACTAGAATTATTCAGATCAATATGAACCTTTATTAATGTTGAGCCTTTATGGAGGGGTAAATTTTGAAAGGGCAAATAACTTCAGCAAGAGGATGTCACTGCCTCAGAATAGACTCAAAAAGCTGTTTTCCTTTCACAGTGAAACTAAATTACTTAATGTTGTGTGTTATTTGCAGAATGGTGAGTTTTTAATTTGCAACATGATTTTATTTTTTGTTTTGGAATAAATGTACCTATAGAGTACATTTAATATTTTCACTTCTACATGACTTCAGTAAGATAGTAGTTTTTAGAAATGATCGATTTGCAGGGAAATCTTGCAGCCAATGAAAAATTCTCCCTCTTTTTGGCTGTCATTATTCATTCCTCTCTTGCAGAAGAGCAGTAACTCATTTCTCCATGTACCGAAGGACAGATTGTCCCTCTTCACATGCAACAGACACAGACAGTACCTCACAGCTGAGGTGATGGGGTCATCTCACTATACTTAAATTACTTCTGTTAGTTTTACAGCTCTTATTTTACTCTGTCCATCTTTTATTTCCTCCTTCTACATCACTCATCCTGGAAAGTGGAGGAAAAGATGTCCCTGCTTTATAGGTGCAACATTACCTCTGTAAGAGGCAAAGAACAATTTTAGATCTACAGATGGGGAAAGGCTGGAAGATGATAAGCAGTGATATCTGTGTTTTAAGAATAAGCTTAACTGTGGGAAAGTTGAACTTCAGCATAATATTATTGGAAGGCTAACTGTGGAATGAAAGTGTTTCTTAAAACATAGCTGACACAGAAGTGTAGCATTTGAAAAGAAAAACTGTTTCAGAAACAAAAAGGAAATGCTTTGGAGGAGATGCAAGTGATAAAGATTGTAAAATGCTGAAAATTTTTTAGAAAGGAGGTAGATAGTCAAAATACAGATGGTCCTATCTGAATAGGAGAAAATCAAATCCACAACACCCTTACATGTTTTTTTGAGGAAAACATGCATCAGTAACTACCTGTAAGTAATGTTCATAAAGGGTGAGCTGTATACTCATGGAAGAGGGAAGGAAGAAAAGAACATGGTTTTGAGTGTGTGTGCATGTGTCCATCTTGGAGATTTTTTTTTTAATATGGCAAATATTACCCTCTTTCTTTTCCACATTTATATTCTATACTAAAGAAGGGGGGGATGCTCTTAGTAATTAAAAGTCAGGAAATAGCAAAATGTGAAGTATAAATTTTACCTGAACTACTACCTTAACACTTGAAGAAAGGCTGAATGTCTTTCAAAACTTTTGAATGTCTTTAGACCTTAATATAGTACTGTGGTCTGATACTCAGAAATCACTAGTAAATTTATGGAAAATCTGTATTACTAGAATGAGAAGCAGTCATTGCAGACGCATCAGGATGTTTGTTTTTTTAACACAAAGTAATGTTGTAACTAGGAAGTGAACTCATTATTTTTTTCATTCTTCTTTTTCATATATTTTGCAAACCATAACTTACTGCAGGTCACTGCATAGGATTTGAAGAGAGAGACTTCCCTGTTTCCTATGCCTGATAATCCAGACTTTAATTTCTATCAAATTAACCACTAGAAAAATTTGAGATAAATTAATGTTAAGATTGTTTTCATAACTAAATTAAACTATGGTATTGAGCAATTTCTCAATTTTCTAATTAATTCATATAAATTAGTTGAAAACTGCAGTTTTGTGGTCAAGTTATATTCAAAAAAGTTTGGTCAAAATTAGCAAGTGGTTTTAATCAAAAAAGGGGAAAACATTTTGTAGTAACATTGTTTAGGTAACTGTTTTGACTTTTCTCTCTGATAGGAATATTTTTATTTAAGCAATTCTTTCAGAATTCTTTAAGCAAATGAGAAAAAAAGATTTTCTTTAGGCAAATCTTTCAGAAGCTTTAATCCACCTTTCAATATGAAAAATCCTTTTGATTTCAATTATATTAAAAAGTATTATTAGCTTGATTGCCAATTCTATTTTTGGTAATAAAAATTAAGAATTTGAACACTTTGATGTTTCTGTTTGGCTACTGATTGGAGAAGTACTTCTCAGTTTATATTTGCAGCTGAAGTCCATGTATAAAATACAAGTTTTTATTATTTCTGTGACCAAAGAATAGAATCATTTCACTGAAAAAAAGTTTCTTCTTTGGAATGCAATTACTTCAAGATATCATTTTTGTACTTTTCTTATATAATAGGAATAACTAATACCGTTCCTTGCTTTCAAACACTTCATCTGTTCTTGACATGGAGAAAATGTCATTCATTACATGGCTGCTACTACAGTTTTTCTTGTTGTTGACCCCAATTATACAAGCTATCACTGCTCAGGCTTAAGAAAGCACTTAGGCACACACTTGAGTTCCATTAATGGCATGTTGAATGGGGAAAGGCAGACACAGACTCGAGTGTTTTGCTGAATAGGGGCCATCTTGGCCACTAGCCCTGCCAGCATTAACATCTCGTGGTATAAGAGTAATCTCATTGACTCCAGCAGGGCAGCTCATACAATTAAAAGGTTAAAATTAAGCACACATCTGCATATTGGAGGAATCAGAAGCTTGATGGCCATCTGTGTAGTTAACTTCAGATAACTGCAAACTAGACTCATCCACAATGCAAACTGGCTGCAGACATACCAGCTCCAGTCCTATGGCTGCTGTGCTAAGTCTGGGAGGATAATGCTGGACTATTTTTTGACTAGCCACTGTCTCTGCTACTCTGGACCGTTGTTCGTTATGGCACAACAGTGATGCATGTCATGGGTTTGGTCCTGGAATACAGGAGAGGGAGAAGCCCCTGCAACAGAAGAGTCCATGCCTCTGCAATAGGCACCTATATCCCAGTCACAGTTTATGGAGAAAATGGAGTGGCTAAAAACATTCACAATTACACAGTTCACATAGAGCTGTTGGAGGTAGGACATTGGAAACATCTCTCCAGCTATCATATTGGCAGCATTTCCCCAGTAAGGGATTCCTCATGAACCACTCACTGACATTAGGGACCAAGGCCAGATAGGTATTCTCATGAAAAGAACTAGAGATAATGGCCAGGGACAACAAAAAAAAATAATTATTTTATTTTTAAAGTATTTTTTCTGCAATATGCATACATTCCAGTGAAGAATTGAAGGTAGATGTAAACATCTATAGTTAAAAAAAAAGTTAATCATTACTTATGCCTGCACAGTGCACACGGTTTTCAGATGGGCAAAAAACCTGTAAGGAGGTAGTATCTGTAATTCTGCACCACCACGTTATAAGACAAATTTACAATTTGTCAGCCACTTCACTTTGCTTATTCTGTATTCTTATTGCTGATGTGGTTTTTACTTTCACATGACAGTCCATTGAATTTAATACAAACATCTAACCCCTGTCATTCTTGACAGACTCACCCATCCTTTTAGATGAGATTACTCAAAAAACAGCCTTTCTCTCCCTTATGTTACCATGAATACTTGCGCTGATGCTTCAGGTGCAGAACTCATTGCTGCAAATATAACCTGCCAACAAGGAAAAAAATGTATAAATTGCCTTTGGCCAGTGATCATATTTAATTGTTTTCCTAAACTGTTTTACCTCCTAGGCACATGCTGCAGCATTCTTGTATAAGAACAGGTAATACAGCATCATGATTTTTCAGGGTGAATAAAAGGGGATCTTAATGAAAATGCCACATTTAATAAGAAAACTCAGTAATATTCAGTCTTGGTTGTTCCAGCTGAGATATTAATGTCTTGCACTTCTGTCTGGAATTCAATAACTGAGAGGGGAAAAAAGTAGAGGTGGAGAGTTAAAAATTACTCAGCTAAGCATATAAGGTCACTGGAAATATTGGTGGAACTGATCTAACAGCACTTGCTCTTTAAAGACTATTTTGGACTATTTTCTAAGTTTGCTAGAAGGGAACTCCTCATCTTCCTAAAGGCTAAAAATGATAATGCAATTTTACTGCAAGGCAGAAGCTACATCACATGGACTCCAAGAAAATTCTGAAACGATTTGGAATGCAACTTCTTTGTATGTAGGGACAAAAAACTGCATGCAACTGCTTTTCAAAGCCATGGACCAGAACTGGAGAAGACCTGTTAGTCAAATACTAAAACAAGTGCTTTGTGCATTCACCAGCTGTTTTCTGCTTTAAAATGCTCTAGCTGACCTGAAGAGTCCTGTACAGGCCTGCTGACTGGGGACTCGTTCTGTGGACCTATGTGCTTAGTGTAACAAACATGAGCAGACCTGTTCACTTCCATAGGACTATCCTGTGTATAAAACTAAAAATGAGTGCTTTTAGACTCCAGGAGATTAAGTCCATTATTATGTATGACTGTGATCAATACAGATATTTCAATTCGAGAATCAAGAGTGAATTAGGAGAGCCTCTGCTGAGCAGATATTTGAGAGGAACTGACTCCTTTTCACTACTTGTCTCACACTCCACAATTGCTGAAGTAAGATTGCTGCATATGCAGCAAACCCCCACATACCAGAAAGAAACTACAGTCAGCAGCTGAAAGATATTTTGACAGAAATTTTAGTATGTAGGTCTTCCTAAATTTCTTTATTTTTCCACTGAGTTTGTGCTGTTTCTGGTGTCTGCATTTTTTTTAAAATGACAGCTTCACAATAATTGTGGAGACCACTCTTGCTTATTTTTTCTCCTTTTAATTCTTAGTGTGGGATATATTTTAATGCTTAAAATGAATAAAAAAATCATAAAGGAAAAAGAAATGTTGAGTGTAACTGAGTAAATCCTTTCATCTCAACCCTTTTTTTTTTTCTGACCAAAAGGCTAAATTTGCAACACTGTTTTTCTTATATCACTTTGTTTACAAAAATGTATCAGTTTTACTTTTTTTTTTTTTTGGTGGCCAGTTTTATAGTTTCAAAAACAGTCTCCAGCTTTTTCTTTTGAAATATCTTTTCATATTGCACTTTTCAATTCTAAAAGTAAAAATTAAAGACAATATAAAAATGTTTTATATTATAAGTTATGTATAAGCCAAAGGATTGTTTCTTTTAACCTAGGCAAGAGAAAGTGCTTAGAAAACAACTTAGCAGCAAGTAAAAAAGAGGAGAAAAACGGGATTTTATGAGGATGGAGGTTTCCAATTCAGGACTGAACATTAAGCATCAGTTTATTCAAGCTGAAGTGTACAGAATTTAGGTAAATACCCAATGGACCATGTTTCATTCATTTTAAAAAGCTGCTGGAAAAAGATATTTGGGTAATGATGATAATCCTTATCTTTTATAAACAGTGTAAAAATTAAAGTATTTTCCCAGCTGATGTAAAATCTGAGTTATAGGTCTTGACATCAGATTTCAGAGTTTTGAATCCTGATGGACTACTTCCATGGAAAATTTCTTTAGTAAGTGGGGCACAGAACAGCTGCAGGGGAGGAAAAAAAAAAAAAAAAAAAAAAAATCAGAAAACCGAAGCTGTGCCACATTGCAACAAAGTATACAAGTTTTATGAGGCCCAAAAGAGAACACAAAAGCATCTAGCTCCTTAGTCAAAAGGTTAGCTTACTCCCCTTGAGGAGGGAAAACCCAGTCCAAGTACTTGTCCCCAGGTTGTTTTATGTATTCTTCACTGGAGAATTATTGCATGGAAAACAAAAATAAGGTATGTAAATCACTGACAGACAAATAAGCTACTTTAAAACAAACAAAAATTGTTGGATTTGTTTTGTTTGTTTTTTAAGGAAGAGAGAATGTTTGACTATTCACTGTCAAGAAAGACTGTTTGTGCTAATTTGATTGGCACTGCAGCGTGGCATGATGTTGATGTTGCATGTGGCTTCCACTGATACTGCATTTTAAAGACAGCTATCCTTTGGATAAGCACATTTTGTGGTTTATCTGAAAAGTACATAAGCAAAAACAGTTTGAATAACCTAATCACAAAATAATTCAGTTTGAAAGGGACCTCAGGAGGTCAGCTGGTCCATCCCGCCTGGTTATAGTGGGGTCAGCTATAGCAGGTTGCACAAGACCATGTCTAAATGGCTTTTGAAGGGTAGCTCCAAGGATAGAGACTATGTAAACTCTCTGGGCAACATGCGCCAGTGCTCGATAACCCTCACAATGAAGTTTCCTGGTGTTCAGAAGGAAAATTCCTGTGTTTCAGTTCATACTCATTGTCTCTGACCCTGTCACTGAGCACCACTGAAAAGACCCTGACTGTCTTCTTCGCACCCTCTCTTCAGGTATTTATATACATTGATATGATCACCTCCTGAGACTGCTCTTCTCCAGACTGACCAGTCCTAGTTCTCTCAGTCTCTTCTTATGTGATTGATAGATGTGCCAGTCCCTTCATCATCTTAGTGGCAGTGTGTCCATGTCTAGCACTCGAGGTGTGGCTCTGTCAATGTTGAGTAGATGAGAAGGAGCACCTCCCTTGACCTGGTGGCAGTGCTCTGCCTGATGTAGTCCAGCACACCATTTGCTGCCTTTGCCATGAAAGCTTATTAATGGCAGGACCTCAGGTCCTTCTTTGCAGAGATGCCTTTCTGGATTGTCATCCTCCAAGCTGTACTGGTGCTTCAGGTTGTTCTTCTATAGGTGCAGGACTTTGCCTTTCCCCTTACTGTACGTCAGCAAATTTCTGTTCATCCCTTTTCTTAATTATATACACAAAATATAATTATTCTCAAATTACAGCACTTAATCTTTTGTGATTGCAACTTCCCAAGTGTTAGAAGTAACTATTCCTCAGGTGGCAGCAACCATGGCTGCAAAGTGACAGCTGATATTTGTTTTCTGATTCAGTTCTCATTTGTCTCAAAATACAGCCACTGCAAGGTTTTCAGATTTTCAAGTACAATATATTGTTATGAATGTCTCCTGTTGGCTGATTTAGAAATCATATAAGCAGAGAATATCTACTCTCTTATTATTTAACTGTCTGTTATAACAAATACAATAACAAGTGTTAAAATAAAACACTTGTCTGTAGAAGTGAAAGTCAAGGATCAAGCTGGAGTTCTTGTAATGATGACAAGCAGAGTTAAAGCAGAAAGGTTCCCCTGCCCCTATTGAACTATTTGCACCTAAGTATCATTGCCACCCTCCTTGGGGCTTCTTGTTTTGGTGCAAGGAGTGATTCAGCAATGATGGCTTAATCAACCCCATCTTGACATCAGTCTATTTTTATGAGCTTCAATAAATATATTTCAAAAACAGATGTAAGATTCCTCATCTTGTTATTCCAAACATTGAAGCCAGTGCACATATGAGACACATATGCACAAGTATCTTGTTAATGTTGGACATGGGCAGCATGCTTGAAATTTGGGTAAAAAACCACCAATTGCTAGAATGAAAGAGGTTTGGAGGAAGAGGCAGGACACCGGTCTGTGTGTTCAGGGCTAGAATCATTGGTAGGTGATGTGGTGTTTGGAAGCCATCTTGGGCTCAGCAACCATGAAATGATAGTTTGCCATACTTGGTCAGTTAAGGAGGGGGGGATGAGTACAACTGCTACCATGGACTTGTGAAGAGACAACTTCAACCTGTTTTGAACACTGCTTGAGGAAGTCCTTTGGGATACAGATTCTCTTAGGGGCACAGGAGCAGGCTATCCCCATGTGTCATAAGACAAGCTGGCAGGTAAAATGACCAGTGTGGCTGAACAGGGAGCTTTTTCTAGAATTTAAGAGGAAGAGGAGAGTCTACAGCCTTTGGAAGAAGAGGCAGACTACTTGGGAAGAGTGTAGGGATTTAATTAAATCATGTAGAAAAACACATTAGGGGCCCAAAATCTCAGCTGGAACTCAGCCTGGTCACCACTGCAAAGGATAAGAAGTTTTTTTACAAATATATTAACAAAAAAAAACCAGACCAGGGAGAATCTCTATTTGTTGGAGATTGGAGGGGGAACATTGTTACTAAGGAGGAGGAAAAGGCTGAGGTACTGAATGCCTTCTTTGCTTCAGTCTTCAATAGTTATCCAGTTACCCTCATGGTATTCAGTCCCCTGAGCTGGAAGAAAGGGATGGAGAACAGAACAATCCCCTCATAATCCAGGAAATAGCAGTGAAGGACTTGTTAAGCCAGTTGGACACCCACAGTCTATGTTCATGAAGGGTAAGTCCTCTTTGACCAACCTGATCTCATTCTACAATCAGATGACCCACCTAGTGGATGAGGGATAAGCAGTGGATGTTGTCTACCTGGACTTCAGTAAGGCATTTGACACCATCTCCAATGGCACTCTGCTGGAGAAGCTGATGGCTCATGGCATGGCCTAGACAGGGGGCCTCTTTGCTGGGTTAAAAACTGGCTGGATGGCCGAGCCCAGAGACTTGTGGTGAATGGAATACAGTTGGTGTCCAGTCATGAAGTGTCCCTCAGAGCTCAGTTTTGGGGACAATCTTCTTTAATATCTTTATCGCTGTCCTGGATGAGGGGATCAAATGCACCCTCAGTAAACTTGCAGATGACATGAAAGTAAGTGGGACTGTTGATCTGTTTAAGGGTAGGAAGGTTCTGCAGAGGGATCTGGACAGGCTGGAGCAATTGACTGAGGTCAGATGTAGGAGGTTTAACAGGGCCAAGTTCTGGGTCCTGCACTTGGGTCACAACAACCCCAGGCAATGCTCCAGGCTTGGGGAAGAGAGGCTGGAAAGCTGTCTGAAGGAAAAGGACCTGGGAGTGTTGGTGGATAGCTGACTGAAGATGAGCCAGCAGTGTAGATGAGCCAGGTGGCCAAGAAGCCCAATGGCATCCTGACCTGGATCAAAAATGGTGTGATCAGCAGGAGTAGGGAAGTGATTGTGCCCCTGGACTCGGCACTGGTGAGACCACACCTTGAGTACTGTGCCCAGTTTTGGGCACCACAGTATAAGAAGGACATTGAGGTGCTGCAGCAGGTCCAGAGAAGGGCACCACGGCTGGTGAGAGGGCTGGAAAATATGCCTTATGAAGACCAGCTGAGAGAACTGGGGTGGTTTAGTCTGGAGAAGAGGAGACTGAGAGGAGACCTCATTGCCCTCTACAGTTACCTAAAAGGAGATTTTAGTGAGGATGGTGTTGGTCTCTTCTCCCAAATTCCTGATGATAGGACGGGGGAAATAGCCTCAAGTTGCACCAGGGTAGATTTTGATTGGATGTTAGGAAGAATTTCTTCACTGAGGGAGTGGTTAGACATTGGAACGGGCTGTTCAGGGAGGTGTTGGAGTCATCATCCCAGGAGGTATTCAAAAAACCAGTAGATGTAGCACTTGAGGCTATGCTCTAGTGGTTAGAGAAATTAGGAGGAAGGTTGGACTTGATGATCCTAGAGGTCTTTCCCAACCACAGTGATTCTATGGTTCTAATTCTCCCTGTAAGACTATCTTTTTTGTAAATAGCTCTTATAAATAAAGAAACAATTCAGACTTGTAAAGCACAAGTCATCTAATGTAATTAGGTAGTGCACAATGCATGAAACAAAGTAGAAGGGATATGTCTACTAGCACTCACAGCAAGGAAGAGAGGGTGATTAATAGGAAAATCAACGTATTGGAACAGAGCAGCAGGAAGCATGGAAAGACTCAGAATACCTGTAATCCTTATTTCCAGGAAAACAAAGCAACTGTATATCAACAGGAAAGTGGTGGTAACAAGAATTAAATCTGTTTGTAACCAGCTTGGGGGATGCGGGTATAAAAATGAGAATATGAAGATAATGTTCATTATTGCCTCTTTTAAAGGACAAATTAGGAAGTCAGTGAGACAGTGTGGCTAGACATAACTTTCTAAATATCAAATGGCTGGCAAAAGTTTGAGTGTTGCCACAGAGGAGAGAATAGATTGGATATAACCTGTCTTTTTGGGAAAATTGATCTGCATCCAACATTGGGTCCCCTGTCTAAACATAAATCATTCCAGGCTCCCTCTGCAGTGAATAGAGAGAAACAAACCTCTCCAGAAGCAATTCATCTCATTCTAAAAAAACAAATTAAAGATTATTTATCTCTATTTCTTTTATAGAAATCATCAGTTAGTTCAGATTTAAATGTGAAACTAAAAGGTTGGCTAAAATAGATTTCGTCAATAAAGGTAGAGTGATACCATTAAAAAAAAAAAATTGTTTTGCTTCGGAAGTAGAAATGGGTCTCAGTAAATTATTTATCCATACAGCTGCCACATGGATATACCTAAGAAATTTGTACCATGTTTGTCAACTCTTTGTTAGTTTTTTTTAAGCACCACTACAAGCTCTAGATAAATTATCCCAATTTTCTTTGCCTTTAACATGAAAAAATTTTTATAAAAGAAAAATTCTCTAAAGTCTTATGGAATACATGTAAACCCATGTGCTCCAAGAGTATTTCAGGAATAAAACACAATATCTTTGCCCTTTCTCATCTCTCTCCCAAGGCACCTGCTTATGGACGTTAACAGAGACAGGACACAAGGCAGAACGCATTTCTTGGTCGTTATAGCCATTTGGTCTTTCTAATGTTGCTCCTTAGTTTTCTCTTCTTAGTTAGGCTAAACAGCACCAGTCACTTTGCAAGAATAGAAAGCCAGTTTCAGAGAAGTGCCATAGTCAAGATCAGCTGTGAGATTTGTAACACCAATTTCCAGAAGGGATTATTTAGAAGAAATAAACTTAATCATGCTGAAGTGACTAGAAACGAAGGGTGACCAAGCTACCCAGGATAAAAGTTAAAAGTTGATGATGCCTGCTGGAGAACAAGAGCACCTGGCTAAGCTTCAAGAGCTCAAGCAGCAGGACAGAAACACCAAGTGTTTAGGCATGCAACAGTCAGTGCAGGTGTCATTAAGATCAGCATGCTTAGAAAGAAAATCTTCACTCTGTGTTCAGTGATGGAAGGAGGATGAGAAATAATACTAGCCATCCATTCAAGGATACTTGTATTCTGATTATCCCAGCAGGCCTGTGTGAGTCCAGAATCAACAGCTGTGCTCCTTCTCAGGCAGTGTCAAAGTTGCCCAGGGATGGCCGGGCTTTTAGAAGACAGTACAGTTTGTTCAGAAAAAAAGAATAGAGGAAATAGATCATACAGCAATAAGCAGCTTACAGTCACACCTTGTTTTCCTAACACTGCCTATTGCACCTGTAGGAATAAATTCTCTTAAATTTGGGATTTTTTTGTTCTGGTTTGTTGTCCCCTATACTACCAAAGCAATATGTATTATGTAATCTCTATTGGCGTTATGGATAAATCATAGGGACATTTAACACTGACGGACTGTAACACGCCTATATGCACAGAAACACATGCAACACTTGTAGCATGCTGACACAATAGCTTTTGAATATTTCATGTACCCATAGCATCTGTTATATGTCAGTAAAATATTCATTCTTACATGGCCTTCCAGTGTCTTAAGGGGGCCTACAAGAAAGCTGGGGAGGGACTTTTTAGGATGTTGGTTAATGACAGGACTAGGGGGGATGGGGCAAAGCTGGAAGTGGGTAGATTCAGGCTGGAGGTGAGGAGGAATTTCTTCACCAGGAGAGTGGTGAGACCCTGGAATGGGTTGCCCAGGGAGGTGGTTGAGGCCCCATCCCTGGGGGTCTTTAAGGCCAGGCTGGATGAGGCTCTAGACAGCCTGATCTAGCGTGAGGTGTCCCTGCTCATGGCAGAGGGGTTGGAACTGGGTGATCCTTGTGGTCCCTTCCAACCCTGACAGATTCTGATTCTAGTTTAGCAGAGGACTTGATAGTGTTGGCTTAATGGTTGGACTTGATGATCTAAAAGGTCTCTTCCAACCTAAAAGATTCTATGATTCAAAAACGTCTCATTACAAAAGGTGACATCCATTCCACTGGTACATTTTGCAACTGTGCTATTAGGTCAGTGAAAAATTTTTTTCAGCTGATTTCTGGAGGCAGTTGCAGTGTGGCCCCTGCCACACTGAAAAGCAGAAGTATTATGCAGAACAACTATGGACAATTGCTAGTGCTTTAGGAAAATAAAAACATTCTGAGGCCAGTGGCCAAATGCAGTAGTTTGATAATTCCTGGGAAAAAGAAGGTTTATAGGTGTTTGCAGACATCAGTGACACCAAGTATTAGGGAGCTGGACAGAGGAATCCATACATTTATTTTCAATACAGCACCAGAATATTCCCAAATGGAAAGACAATAATTAAAAGAGCTTATGCACCTTGCTAATAGATGGAAAAGGCATAGCGCTAAAAAATAGCTACTAAGATAGTGAGAAAAATATAAAGTAAGAAAAAATTAAAGTAGATCTTGAAGTACAACACAAGAGACTACAGTGTGCAGCACTTTATTGTTTTTAATGAAGCTTAGAAGCAATCAAAGGGCAAAGCTGTAACAAATAGGCAATGTTGGCTATGCTGAAACTTGCACAAAGTTCTCAGAAACAGTGAGAAACTCGCACAAAGTGAAGTTCTGCACTGTACCTAAACTATTTCTCAAGGCATGCAGAAGATGTCATTGTGAGCCCTGTGATCATGTTCGTACCTGTCAGTCCATACCAGAAAAAGTGTTTTCTGTGTGTGAACAAACAAGGTTAGCTGTGTAGGTAAGGTACTGCAAGAGGGAGGAGCATAACCTATAAACACAGAAGAAAGGATATTGGAAACACTCAACAAGAATGACCAAAAGGGCAAAACATTTTCTCATGCCAAAAAGTGTTGTGCAATGTCCATCAGAGCAATCACAGACAGTATAAAGAAGCTATTAAGATAATGTCTGGCTAAAGAAGTACCCTTTAATAGCAAAGGAGCTGAGGATCTGAGATGGAGGAATCCTCTTTGGTTCAGCTATACTTCAGATAAAATAAGTGAAAGGCATTAGGATGGGCCTCAAGGGCTTCTGCTTATGTGACTTCTCACATTAAAGGATGAAAACAGGGAAAACTGTCCTAGATTGGAAGCAGTCTTTCCTCAATGGCAGTAACACAGTGGATAAGAAAAAGCATATTGTTTTGATGATTGTAGCTGAAGAATATTTTGATTGTTAAAGGAAAAAAGTTGAGTGTGAAGATAGTTTTGCTAAATAATATGTATACTAGTATATCTGGTCACAGGAAGCTAGTAAAAAAAATTCAGAGCAGAGCACATGTTCAGGAGTGAAGAAAAGCAGAGAGTAAGAAAATGGTTGAAGGAGGTGCCTGGAAAACAGTTTACATGGTATAAACAGCTGTAATAATAGGCAATTGCTGTATTCCTGTGAACAGGCTTTGTTGTACAAAGCTTGTACTGCAGTCTTACACAGTCTTGTACAAAGCAAACAACTGACATCAAGACAAAGCTGAATATCTTCAAAACATGAGACTAGGAAACATTCAGGTCTTCTATCAAACCCTTTCTTTTCCATAGACAAGCTGTGCCAGTCCAAACCATCATCTGGTACAGGCTGGATGAGGGACTAACAAGAGCAGGGCTGTGCTGGTATGAAGGGATGAGCTGAGAGAATGAGGGTGACCACAGTACAGGAGTCCCCCAAAGGACCTAGGTGCAGTCCCACAGCTCCAAGCAGGGTCTACATGGTGACAGTGACAGGGCTTGTTGACATTCTTAGACAAGAAGAGGTAATGGGGTCAGGTCCAGGGTCCATACAGGTGAAGAGCAGGACATGGCCAGAGTCAGGGCTGGAAGTGAAGCTATCCAGTTCATAATCCAGCGAGCCCAAGGATTAGATGTGGGCTGCCTTGATCCTCATGGGGATTCAGCCTCTGGCAACTTAAGGTATTTTGCAATAAGACTATATTCATTACTCAGAAATGTTTAATTCAATGCTAGCAGTGTTCTGCTTTCTAAATCTACAGGACCACATGCTTAGGATTCAAACTGGTGGCAGGTGGTCCTACCATGCTTTACTGATTTTGTTGAACTGATCAGGATACATTATTTTCAAAAATGTCAATAATTTATCACAAGTCATATGGTATTAAAAGACTAGTGTTGCAATAGTGCATCAGAAAGCTCTGCTTTTGCTGGGTTAAAGTAGGAAATAGTGTGTTTTATTAATATTTAAGAACTGTTCTATAACTGGCCAGATCAGTTTCTTATTGATAAAGTGTGACAATATTAGTCATATAGGGTAGGAGTCTGCAATATTCTATAGTTTGTACTGTTGAAATAATGGTTTTTCTGTTCTGTGAGTTTTTAACACAACAGAGTGACTTTAGAGTCACCGAAAACTGTGAAAAAGCACAGATATTACCTTCTTGAATAGTTTTATGGTTGGTACAGGTTAGTGAAGAGAAGTGAAGTATCCGAGGGGCCCCATTTCATACATAAATGCATTCATTTGTATAAACAAAAAATGCAAGCCAAAGAGACCTCGTGGGAGTGTGTGGAGCTTGTACTGAGTCAGTGGAAGCCCTTGACTTTCCCAGAAGAAGGAATGACTGTGGTATGAGGTGGTACAGTTACGATTCTTGGAACAAGTCAAGGGAAAACTGAGTATTATGCAAAGATGGATGCAAGGGCTTGCCTATATAAAACTCCGCATTTATCATATAAAAAGTTATTTCTGTCTTGTACAACAGCCCTGCCCTTTACATCTGGCTATGAAAATAGCCAAAATATTTTGGGACTGAATAGACTCCAAATGAGTATTTCTCTCATGCTGAATACTGGAGCAGCGTGCTTCTTTACCACAATTTACACAGAATTTATTAATATCTTAACTAGTTTTCTCTTTCTTGTTTCGAAAGCATGCTCTGAATTGCACATGAAGGCTGATTAAACATGTTGGAAATTAAAAGCACCTAGCAGCAGTTTCTTTCTTTGGAAGCAAGATTCTCTGTCTGGACTAAATTCTTTCCAATATAAATCACCATTAATTGTATAAATTACTCTGGATGAAACATAGTTACAGGTACTAATAACAGCAATAGATTCCACTAATGCTCCTTAGCATTAAATCCCTAAACCCACCCCAGTGGCACTGAAACAAAAGAATACAAAACTAGTTGTGTTGCCAGGCTGGTCACTTGTTACAGAATCATTTGCTTTCTTATCTGACCAAGCCTCATCTACCCTCCTTTCACTACTAGACATGTTCACTCTCTTTCTATTACCTCCTTTCCCAGCTGAAATAAGAATCATACTTATATGCTTAGAAGCTGAAACTACTGTGTGCTGCAGCATGAGGGGGAACATCTAAGATGATGTTAAAATATTTATACAGCTGGATTCAGTGAGATGCAGCATCTCCTTTTAAGTTAACAAGCTTCTGTCAACTTCTAGATAGAAAAAAAAAAAAAAACAAAAACCCAACAAAAAAAGACACTTTTAGAGCCAGACCCCCTTGGACAATTTTTGTAGTAATCTTATGAACCATGTAATGTGCAACATCATTTAAAACAGTGCTGTGCCATATCCCAAATACAGGCTAGAGTATGCACGTACGTGCATGTAGAATACATATAACACTATTCCTAAGTCTCTGTGCTTGGGAAGATTTTTCTTTAGTTCTAACTCTGGGAAGATAAAACATTTCCAATAGAACAGGAAAACAATTTGGTCATTGTCAAGGTGAAGCCAGAATTACTCATTTGTTTCTCTGTATATACATTCTAGCTGGTAAGATCAGAGAAAGAATTTTCCTCATGGTAGCAGTCAGAGCTGGATTGCTTTTATGGGTCTCAGATAAAGATATTATGTCTGGAGTAAATTAAATGTTAATATACAGTATTTATTTTAGCCAGCCATAGCATTATTTTTGCACTGACAATAAAATCTGAAATTACTAATTTGAAGTCACTACTTTAGGAAACAGAAAAAAAAAAATCTATATGCATGCCCACAGGACCTTGCTACTGCACAACACTGTTGGTGTATTTCATCACACAGACTGTCTGCTCACACAGAAAACTGAGGAACATGAGCAGTGGAGGCTAGCAAAGCCACAGGGTGAATCAAACCTCCCTATGGTGTATGCCTGTCTGTCAGGTACATATCTGTCAGACATATATCTCCTGGTTTGGGAAACCTGATATGCTGTGTGAGCCATTGGGAGGAAACTGGCTTTTTAGACAGACCTTAGACAAGCTACTGTCCTGCTCTGTTCCAGTATCAGACAGCAATAGTGGCCCTTTCCCTCTCCTTCCTCCCTGACACAGTCTGAACATCATAGGCTGTGCCTGACTGTTCCTGCAAGCCTTTGGAAACAATCACTCAAGGCAGTTTCCTAACAACCTCTGAAGATCAGCTTTTCATTTTTAACTCCATTGTGTAGTTCTGATAAAGGGGTCTGGACAGTGTTAGTGCCCAGTGCTGCCCATGAATTCGTTTTCAGGAAAGTTCACCTATTCACAGAAGGAATGATACAAAAAGCCAAAGACAAGTATTTGTGCTAGCTTTCTTGTTTCTTTGTTTATAGACAATGCTCCCTATCTTAGGTGCTGAAAGGTTGTATAAATTTTGACTGTGGGATTTAGATATGATTTCACAGAAACATAATAGTGTTAGTCCTTCCCTGAAGTTGCTAAATTAAGTGCATCTGTTTTTTACAGGATAACACATAGGTGGACACTCAAGAAAATTATACTCCTGACAGTTTTACTGCAAACAGTGGTATGACAAAAATGTCAATTTTATTTAAAAGCCATAAGGGGTCATTTGTGTGGTCAGTGCTCTGTAGCAGACCTGCCAGTTCCGTGTCTAACTTGCACACAAGTTGGGATTTGATTAGCTCTGAAACTAAACCATAAGCAAACAAATAAAATTCCCAGCAACTGAAAAAATAAGTTTTGGGTAGCTCAGCTGATAAATAATGACAGGGTCAAGTCAGCTTTATGGATTAATCTGGACTGTGTGGTGAAAGAGGCTCATTTAAAAAATGCAAACTACATCAAATACAAGGTCATGAATCTAGGAAAAGAAAAGATGTAGTTTATTCCTGTGAGATGAGAGACTGTCATAGGTTGTATCAATGCTGAAAAGAATTTGGAAGCATGAGAGAAAGTCTTAGACACTGTGCCTTTGAGAATAAACATGACCTATGGATATAAAATATTGCATTTGAAGATGGCTCTTAGCATACTTAATGCAGTTTTGCTGTCGACATTTTTAAGAGCTCAATGAACAACAAGAAAGGAATGGGGGAAAAGTGATTAATAAAACATAGCAAGAAATATAGGAAAGTCACTCTATTCAGTTTGTTCACGGAAAATAAAAAACAATCTGGATAATGGCCAAAGAATTTCTGGCAGATATTTTTTTAATCTAGGAGAAAACACAGTCTCAGTAAAAATTAATGATTGAAAATTCTAGGTAGATAAATTCAAAGTGCTTATTTATAAAACAGAAGTAATTAACCTTCCCTAAATAACTTGAAGAGCCTTCATCACTCGAAGTAGTTAAGCCAAGATTGTATACTATTTCGAATTCTGTACAAAATGCCACTGGACAGTATCTTTGTACTTGGTGAAATGGTCTGAAATTCTCTATCCTATTCTACAGAAAATGACATATCACATGAATGCTTCCTTCTGACTTTAAAGACTACATTTCTGGTAGTCTTGAGTTTTATCTTCATTGCTTCATCTTCCTGAAATCCTGGTGGCATTTAGTATCTATTTCCTCTTATATTAATGGGCTAGTGAATAAAATAGTAACCAAATTCGACAGAAAAAGCCTTGTGTGCACGTCTATGGGGAAGTTTTTCTATGGAAGTATATTGCAAATTAGGATATACAACTATTTTGAAATTTTACCTAAACCCCTGAATTCACTCTGCATATTGAGCTCTGGTCTGTAGCTTTCTGCATTCAGACAGGAAATAATTACATTTGCATATGCAAACAAAATCATCTCCAGTAACCTAGGTCTTGGAAGCAAAGTCATTGTATTAAACTGATTACTTTTATCAAACTATCCTTAGGAATAATAACAAAAAAAAAAAACAAAACCACAGCACAAAACAGACTTATCCAGGCTTCCACAGCCCTTCAATCAATACTATATTTAGAAGCAGGGATCACAAAGTTTGTTTTACATAGCCTGTTGTGGAGTCTGATTCTAATTGCTTCTACTATCCTTGAGGATTCTTTTCCTCAAGTAAGGCATCACTCATCACAAGGAATAGTGCCACAATTATGCCTTTCAACAGCAGAGTCAACAAGGTGAATTACCCATAGCGCACAGTGAATAAAATTGTCTTTTTTAGACAAAAAAATATTGACAAAAATCTGAATTTGAGGCCAGAATTTGGATCATGAGTATTTTTATCAGATTTTATCATGACTTTGGCAGCTGCAAGAAGAAGAATAAAAAACCCTCAGTTTTATAATGCTCCACAAATTAGCAAGATTTGTCTTTTATTAATTAAAAAAAAAATAAACAGGCTTGCTTTGATATAATTGAGCACATTGACTTTGCATCCTTAACCAAGACACTGAGCACAGCTGTGGTCTCAGGCATGTGACATTTTGAGTTCATTTGATAAAGGTATCAGACTTCAAAAATTTATTTCTTCAGAAATGCTAGTAAATGATTTAATGTTAATGAAATGTTACAATTTTCTTGTTATCTTTATAAAGTTATAACATCCTGTCATGCTGTCCTTTGTGCATTAGAATTTCAGAACTGAAAGCCACCCATACATTAAGCAGTCTGGCTCACAGCAAGGTGTTCAACTTGACATTTTGAAGAGCGTGGAGATTTCTATCCCCTGTTTTTTCAGCTTAATGCATGATAATTATGCATTTTAAAGCATTTTTAGTCTAATTTATTGCTCTCTTTTCAAGCAGTATTGCTCTTGAGTCTCATAGAGCATATATTTCATGACAAGTATAATTAATAGTTTTTTCAAAGTGAATCCTTTGTGTATACACTGTTGCATCCAGTGTTATTTCTCAAAATTTAATAAAGGTAAATTTTGGGGGAAAAAATACACCTCAAACTCTTGTTTTGCTCTTCAATTATACATACAATAGGAACAGAAATATTTATAATTCTGTAAAACTTAGTATTGTATGGTTTTAAAATGCAGTGTGTACTATAAGATATTCACACTATGTGCTTATGATCAATACAGGCCTGGACTTCCTGTGTAACTCTGACTGTGAAAAATTCTGATTATCTTTCTTCTTGACTTTATAGGGATTCTGCCTTCCTGATTTTAGGAACCTGAGTGAGTCTAAAATAGCCAGTAGAATTAAACTCCCTCTGTTTGAAATGGAGGTTCACAAAGTAACAAGATATTTGCTTGTGTTCTGTGACTATATCTGCTGATCTATTACAGACATACTGTCAGTGATTTTATTCACAAACGTTTGTACTAGGAAGACTTTATTCATCAGAATAGTCAAGGAAAGGGAATGAATCATGAATAGTAGGAAGAATTGATTTATAGAGTATTCACAGCTAGCAGAAGGCACTGTGGCCCTTTATTAGACTCTCTTTTTTTTTCCTTTATCACAAGAGGCATCAAAACCTGTAGATATTGATGTACAATTCATTAATGAACAAGGCATTTTTCCTGTTTAAAATACATGGGTCATCCATTTCTGGAGCAGAAATAATACCATCTGATTTTGGTGGTTAATCAAAATGCACAGAGTAAATAGGAAATAATCATACTGACCAGTTATGAATAATTTCTGCAGGAGGTTAAAAACTGTGCACAATAAAATACTACAAATAAACAAATACAAAGACTTAATTAACAGCACGCTCAGGGATATTTTGCAGAATTACTGTCTTCATTTTAAAAAAAAAGTTTTTCTTTTAAAAAATTTATTGCTTAAAAGCAAAACTGTTCACTTTTTAATGTTCTAATGCAGTGCTTAGACAAGCAAAATATGTTAGTATACTCAGCTCTCCATGAAGTTGGGAAAGTTTTATTTTATATTGATAATTTAATAGGGGGGTTAGGTTGTTCCACTGTTTAGGACATAATCTTAGACATAAAAAAAAAAAAAAGTGCAGAGAGCAGAACCCACAAAGAATGGAATATAAATGAAGAAATACAAAACAAGGTGTTGCATGGGCAGAGTAACTCATAAGACCTGATTTCCTGTGATTTTGCAGTCACCATTGCTGTGTGTGCTCTCTACCAAATCAACATATTTTTCCACGATACACTTGTTTTCCATTTCATGGCCCCCACGAATGACCTTCACATCTGCCCCAAATCATCCCAGCCCTCGCTTCTCATCTGTGATAATACCTCAGTTTGACAACAACACCAACAACAACAAAAAACCCAAACAAGATCACTTACATAATGCTTAGCACTGTCCCACTCCGTTTGCTGCCTGCCTGGCTGGGTGAGGTATGCCGGCTGTGCTGAGTTGCAAGCTACGTTTGTGCTGGTTACCTGATCCAGGTACATGTGCGGCCTGCTGAGCCACCAAGCCTGCCCACGTTAAAAACTGTAGACACATTTTAAGCCTTCCATCAGTGGATAGTCATAGGTTGCCTCTCCTCTTCCCTTTTTCCTCTCTTAAGGAAATTTGTACTGTTTTAATATTTAGGTATCTCTGTCAGATTTGGTTAAAATCTGCCAGCAGGCTCAAAAATTACATAGGAGAAGGAAAGAAGGAGTTACACAGAAACAGAGAAAAATAACAGACAGGCAGTAGAATGTCAACAGCCTTGTTGTTTTGTTTTTTTTTTTTTTCCTTAGAAAAATAATTTAAAGAAGGTCCTATAAGTTCAGAGCTTTAAATATGTATGTGAGAATGTATTTACAGGCTAATTAATACACAAGATATGGGATTCAGGACACACACGCAGTTTATGTGGAACACTAGCTGTAATTGCAAATAACAGTTTTCCAAAGACAGGTGATGTTGTGTAGGATCTGTGGCAGGTCTCAGCAGGCAGGTGGTTAGTATGAAGTATGAAAAGCCTGAAGAAATGTTAGTAGCAGTTGCCTAAGAAATTCACATTTAATCTTTGGACTGGTGGGAACTCAAAGTGGCACATTTAGCTTTGGTGGTTTTTCACTGCTTGGCAGCTAGCAAGCCCGGGAGAGACATGAGCAGCCCTGGTTATTGAGAGCAAACGTGGACACAATAGATCTGTCAGGTTCTCCATCTCTGTGCTGAAGGCATCCTTTGATGCAGTCAGTGAGATGCCTGCCTGTCTCTCCATTATAAATGTCTAGGCATTTCCTGAAGGAAAAATTAAATACCAAAACAAAATAAATAAAAAACACCACTAAAAAAGAAAAACAAACAAACAAACAAAAAAAACCCCACACCAACCCCTCCCCCCCCAGATATATTCTGTTACTGGAAGTAAAAGTAAACTTGTATGCCTCTCCTCTTATAAGAAGTAGCTTTCTGGCTGATGGAAATGCCCATTTCATATTCGTATATAGCATGTAGAAATATTCCAATAGCAGTATTCATATATAGTATGTAGAAAATAGAGGGGTTTGCACCTGTAATACTACTTTTCAAGTTTCTTACTGTTAGAAGAATTAAAACACAAAACAGAATAAGCTCCTTTTTTGTTCCCCCAAGAACACACAAGAACTCCACAGCTTATGAATAATAAGTTAGCCAGATGCTTTTTTATTAAGGACACTTCTTCTCTGTGTAAGCAAATTGCCTAGAGGTACCAGTCATCAACCAAGACTTGCTCTGCCAAGCGCTGTACAAGCACAGGGCATAAAGACAATCCCATGCAAAAGTGCTTGCCATTTAAAGCATAAGATTCGGGGAAAAAGTAAATGAACAAACAAACAACAAAACCACCAAAGACTAGAGAAGGGCAGTGTTAACTTTATTTAGGATACTTTAACGCTGCAACTCTGTGCTTTCCAGTATTTCTCATATTTCATTTTGTCTTTGGTTAGCTAGTTCCCTTCATCTAGTTTCTGTAACATTTGTGAGTTCAAGACTTCAGAATTCTTGTATTTGTTTCCATTTGTTTTACACATATCTACAATCACACGCAATTTTAATAAAGAAGTAGGAGATGGAAGTTATCCAAAAACAGCATTTCCTTGTGGTTTGTGACTTGTAATTCTTATCCACTCCCAGCCAAGGACCATTTTCTTCTCAGGCAGCAACGCTTAATATATTCCATGCAAAATACTGCACTCTTGCAAGAGAACAGCATATCTAGGATTAATTTCCTGCATGCAGGGTTTAGCATAAACCTGCTTTTCTCTTCTCACACTGTGTCTTGAAAGTACAGAAGCGCATTAACTTGTGTGGTTCTGTTGTGCCACCTGTCTCTTTGCCTCCTGCAAGGGCTACAGTAAAAACACAGCACTAATAAAGGTGGTAGATTGTTTTTATCCACCCCAGCTTTAGATTTCCATAATTCTGGCTTTTAAACCAGTTTCTCTCCAACATACAAGGTGTTAATAATTCTTTGTATGTTCCTATTTTTCCACAGAAGCAAGGGTGCACTATAGGTATCATACAGTATATCCCAGTGTTGGTTCCCAGCGCAAGCAGTTACATTTGCTGATAACAAAAAGCATTTATCTTCAGTGGCATTTTGGATAGCTCCACAACCTGCTGCGTATTCTAATGAAACCTGTATCACTACCAATTAGACACCTGCAGAAGAAGTAGGCTATGCAAATGCCTTGCCCCCCAAATGCTATTTTCCCTCTTTCATTAAGCTTTCAAACTGAATTATAGCACCGTTAATGGCTAAAGATTTTCCCCTCAAATTTCAGTGTTGCATGGAATTTAGCCAAGCATCTCCCACTGGTTTTAAGGAATTGTATGACTGCAAGGCTTTGAAAATAGATTTGCATTGCTTTCCACATGCCTAACCTAGCCCTGCACCTGACCACCTTCCTTTCCTTGCAGATGCATGCAAACAGAAATGCACTCCTTCCTTCTCTCCATCCCGCTCTCCTCACACCCTCCCTCATTGTGACATAATATTCTGGTGGGCATGGCAAACTGCAGGTTAATGTTATACGTTTCATCTCTGGAGGTCATTGAGTTCAAACGTGACTAGGTGTAAGTCATGTTTGCTGTAAACAAATACTTGTTGGATATATATAAAATGCAGAGAATAAATAGCAAGTATCTTACTTATGAGGTTATATTTCCATTAAGGGTTTCCAATGGTATTGTAAACCATGAAAGAAAAGAAAATGTGATTTATGAAGTTGCCACTATTCCCAAGATAGAATTATGTCTTGGTAATTCACACTTAGCAGTTTGTTTCATGAGCATCTCAGGACCTGTTCTAAGCCCTGCCTGGGACACAGTCCCCATCTTGCTCTCAGGAATGTTGCATTAACCTTTTATCTGCTCCTAGCTCCTGCTGTTGCTGCCTCATATTCCAATTTGTCTGGCTTCTGCTCTGGTTGCTTTCATCTCCTTCTCCAGGGTGCTCTCTGCTAAATGCCTTGGCAGGATCTGTAAGCATTACTCCATATCTTTTAATTACACATGCAAGCGTATTTCTGAAAGCAAGCTGTGCATGCGTAAGTCAAAACTGGATTATGAGATGCCTAAACAGTTTGTGCTCACAAATGAGTATAAATACGTGATCATCTCTGAAAATGTGGAGAACATAGACTGGGTAAGTAGTCTTTAGACTTCTCTTTTGCAATTTTGGCCATATTGTTTTAAACATTTCTTGAAGAAAAATTTCTCAAGAACAAAAACTTAAGATCTGTTTTACAAAGCTAGAAGGAAGGAAGTCATCAAGCAATTTACTGAACCCTGACATACTAACAGTTAAACAAGATCCTTCTCACATGTCAGTAACTGTAATATGCCACATGAAAGCCATCAATGCTCTTCAGAAAGAAAATGTGTGTCTTTCCTATTTGGACTATCCCAGCCACAAAAGTGAGGTTTACATCATTTTTGTCTACCTACCGTTATCATAAAGATTGAACATGCCTATGACTTACACTTTTTTATAGGACAACTTCAGTGAGACCAGTTGTAAGAATGCCCTTGGTTTGTGTAAGTGGCAACACAAATTCATGTCATTCTATCTTCATGCACATTCCTGTCTTCTTGGAGGAATGGAGGACACGCTGAATCTGTTATAGAGCTTCATTTCATACATGTAAGTTTTCATTTTAAGTCATAGCCAAAGCTAAAATGAACTTAAGGCATCACACCACACTTTAGCTGACCCTAAAATAAGTATGTTTTGGGCTAACCCTAGTGGGCAGCACAGCCCCACCTAGCCGCTCGCTTTCTCCCATCCAGGAGAGAATCAGAACAATAAAAGTGTAAAAACTTGTGGGTGGAGATAAAGACAATTTAACAGGTAAAGCAAAAGCTGTGCATGAAAGCAAAGCAAATTAAACAAAATACAAAGAAAATTAACACCATCTCAGTGAAACTCAGTACAAACACGGATCTAAAATTTAAGACAACTGTATGTGTATATCTCAGGATTACTTTTACGTCATTATGTAGCCTGTTGACAGTAAACATTATACATGCATAATTATAAAACATATAATCTATTCAAACAGATCTCTAACAATTGTTTTTCTTAAAAAGAGGAGCAAATACTTTTTAGCTTTGCATTCAAGTCCTTATTTGAGTCTTTGCCTTTTTATTCTCACTAATAAATTATTTTCCTATTCTAGTAGTTTTGAAAAATATGGGAGGAAGGTTGAACAGAGGTATTACACTGAAAAAAACATCAGCAGTGTAGTCTTTCTAGCTATCTCAAAAACAGCAAGAAATTTGAACAGTAATGTTAACTACAAATATTGCCTTTAGCACAGTTCACTGTAGCTGGCTATAAAGTAAGCATTTACAATGTGAGCTTATCTTTATCACAGAGACCTTTGCTCAAGGGGTAAACTCTGTGAAAAGGGATGTCAAATGGCTATTTAGAGAGCAAGGCTTAACTCTTATTCTCTGGATGGTTTTTTTTTTTTTTTTTTTTGGTATTTCTTTTGTTAGCTTGCAGTAACACCTGTGTAGGTGACAGAAAACATTTCAGTGGGTTTCATTTGCTGTTGTTCACAAAACCTCAGAGAATAGATATGTGCAATTATTCTGGGTCTTAAGAAAATAAAAATGAAAATTTTAGATACTGCAAGAAACTCTATTGCTAACCTGCTCACCTGGAATATTTTCCTGACAGCACACAAGATTTTCCTATGTCAGAAACAGGCACTGTTGTCTGTCTCAGAAAGAAATGCTAAATATTATGGATTAGAATATGTTTCTGTTAATTCAGTGTTGAGTGATATTCCTTTTAAGCTTGTTTTCTGTGTAGCCTGTGTAAGAAGATGGAAGTAGTTTAGGACATTAGCCTGGGTTGATGGACTGTTTTTTTCTGTTATAGTCCTGGCCAAAATCCCAGAGCAGTGAATGGATAGATTCCCTGGGTAAGTGTAAGGAATTCAGCACCCAGAACCTGCTGAAACAGGTAAACTAGGCTACTTCATGCCAACAGCTTCAGCCTCTTTCAGCTGTCAGTATAGGGTGGCTCAAATTCAGAAAAACTGCAAAAGCCTTGCAATTTTAGTAGGTATCTGTGTAATATTTTGTGTTTTGCTTGAATTCCTGTTTCCAGAGTCAAGATTCACCACACAGATATCCTTCTATCATATGAATATCCTAATGAAGGATCTTGATATTAATTTAAAATGTTTAAATTACAGCCCTCAAGATGTGACTCACCTATACCCCAAAAGCTTCAGAAATTAACAAAAGGAAATTGTTCTTTTTTAGAAAATAGCCTAATGTTTTTAAACTTAATCTCAGGATTCTGAGAGATAGATTCAACATTTTTGTACGTTTGAGGCTGAAAGCCAACACAAAGATGGAGCAAAAATTGGGCTGGGGTCTTTCTCTCAGTTATTCTATGTGTTTTTTAAACCAGCAAGTGTTTCTTCCTGAGGATGTTTAGAGTGCATCAGTGGAAGGGGAGATCAATATGAGAAAGAGATGATCATCCTGCTACAGGAACTTGTTAGCAGACAGGGTTTTTCAGCTCCCTAATAAGTCATTCCAATCTCCTCCCCAAAAAAAGTTAGTCATACACAGGTTAATAGTTCTGTCAGGGTCATTTTGGTCTGTTTGGGGTACCATGACCTGCTAGCAATTGAAAAGAGCTTGGCATCCTCAGGATGTTATTCATTTTGTCTGCCTTGTAAGCCTGTCTATTACCCTTCATAGACCAACTGCCTAAGAAGGAGTTTAGATGATAGACCAAAGTTTGTCCTTTGTATGACTACAACTGGGTGGGCTATACCCCAGTCTTTATTGGTAGCATTACATAATGATTGCATATTAAGAAGTATTTGGTGCTGTTCCCCTACAACCAAAACTACTTTATCAATTTTTGTTTTGTTTTATGGAACAACTGAAGAATTGTTTTGACAATATGCTATTGATCTGGAAGAATAATAATCAATAAGTATTATAGCTACTCAGTGCCTAGATTATTAAGAAAATAAATTAGGAACTATCCTGCTTACAAGTAACCATTATTTCACATGATGGGTAGAAAAAAATTATATACATGTCGTGGCATATTGTTCATTTGCAAACACAGAGAGACCTCTTCTAATGTTATAAAATTCCTATAAATTTCATTTATTGATCAGAGATCATGATAAAGTGGTTTCTTTTTGAGTGCTCTTTTTCTAGAGCCCTCTCTTTTAAATTAAGAATCTATTTTACATTACCACAACCCAACATATAAACAATGTGCCTGTTTTGGAGTGCTCTTTGTCTAAGCCCTCTCTTTTAAATTAAGAATCTATTTTACATTACCACAACCCAACATAAAAACTATGTGTCTGTATGTGTACGAGCAAGTAATTTCTCTTCTGTTTCAACAGAAGAGCCCTTCTTACTAAGGAAGAAAATAAAAATTTGTTTTCACCTTTCTCCAGACAAAATTTTTGTTCAGGTATAGCAAACATACTGTTTCCTACTGTGGCTTATGGTATAGGCAGTTCTGACATTTGCATTTGCACAGTGTGCATTTTGAAATAAAGAAGTGGCAGCTGAACTCCATGTTGAAAGCAGGCTTTTGTATTGGTGTTGCTCTATAGTTTGTTGTTTTGCTTTGTTTCCTCTGAAAGACCTCACACTCTGCTATGAAGAATTTTTGTGCTAAAGAAGGAAAAAAGAAGTATAAATCTCATAGAAGGAAAGTAGTTGGTGCAGAGTAAAATTGTCACAGAGCACCAGACACTGGTAGAGATTCAAGCCTTTGGGTCTGCAACAACCGAGGTACACCGAGGTAGCTGTAGATTCCTCATAGGGGAATTTGCCCTTTCCATGCACACCTTGTGCATGGTGTTGATCAAGAAATTACAAGGTCTGAAAAAACAACTGCTCATCCTTAAACAAAGATGTTATGACGGAGAAGTACACAGAATCCAGTATGCAGAAACAGGCTTCCAAACTGTGACACGCACGGCTCTGGTCTCACTTGTAAATAGCAATAATCAAAAGCATCTGCCTGCCTGTATATATGCGTTTGCCTTACTTGGTACTAGGCAAATGCCAGCTCACGAATAAATCACACGTGAACAGCTGACAGAATTAAAAGTAAGTGGATAGAGGCAGAGGGATTAGGATGGGTTTATTTGAAGAAAGCATGCGGGCTGACACTATGGCACAAAGAAGAGAAATGTTAGGAAAAAAGCTTTAAGGGCAAATTAATCCATATGCTGTTATTTTCATGAGGTTATTTTTAATGCAAAACTGTCTAAAAATTCAATATCTACAATGTAGAAGTTAGGAAGCCAAATCAATATAAATCATTGCTGCACAGGTCTATCTCAGATTCTCACTGTATGATGTGTTGAATACTGCACCTGAAGCCGAGCATATCGTCTGCCTTAGCATAGTTACAGGGAAATACCACAGCAGACAATTAATTAATAAATGATCAAAAGTTTAAGAGGAAAAAGGTTTACAAATAATAGACTAACCAATTCCAAATCTTATAATGCAGCCTTAGGAGTAAAATTATGCATCTGTGATACAGAAAGTGGTTGAGGACAAAAAAGTGGTACAGCGAAGCACAGCGCCTGTCCTGTGTCAGCCTGCATGGCTCAAGCACAGGAGTACAGCATGTCCAGCACTGACCAATCCATTCAGTAACTGGAGCAAAGACCCTTTTATTTCCATTCCCTCACAGTGGGTGCAGCTAACCCCTGAAATTACAAGTCCTGCCAATTAAAAAGCCTGACATCTCAAAATCTGATCTGGAAGCATTGCCTTCCTCCTGTTTTTCCACCCCTTCCACCTCTGGGAGTAGAAAAGCTTTGTCAGAGCCAGTATATTCTTGATCTTTTTGAGCGAATAAGACAAATCTTTAGCTTCAGCACTGGACTGTTAGTTTCTCTCTTCAGCTTGTTTATATCTAGCAAGATGTGTGCATAGCTATACCACTGGTTTCTGCATTCCTAGTAGGAAAACTGGGCAAAAAAGAAATATTCTGCATCCAGTGCCAAAAGTTCCCCAGTGCACCTTTAATATATGCTCTCCTACTTTATGGCTTGTTGCTACAGTTATGCTAATCACTTTTTGATGACATGGGAGAAATTTTCTTCTCATTTCCAAATAAGCATGCATTTTTTTTTTCTCTCAGAACCCAGTGACTTGATAGACAGGTTCAGCAGATTCCCACTTTTTTTTTTTTTACTTTTTTTTTTTCAGCTAGTGTCACATATCAGTGTGGGGAGAGAGTCTATGAAGCCCTAGATTCATTAATACCTTCAACAGGCATTTTCAGACACTCTTTGGAGTAACAGAGATGAGGTTAAGGTGTTTAGAAAACCACACCTTTACCATGGTCTCAGTGATCATCCAAGGGTGAGCAAGGGGAGCTACATTGTCAGGGGACCTGAGGACGGCATTCATACAAAGCAAGAGCAAGCCTACAGCAGTGATTAAATTAGAGCCAAAGAACACTCATAACACCGTGCTCACAAAAACATCACAGTGTATATACACTACAAAAGATTTTCTTTAAGTGGTTTCCGTTCCTTAAATGAAGGATTTCCTATGTTTTTCTTCTTATTAGCTTAAATCTTAATATAGTAATCTGTGATGCTAACATATTCAATGCAATGCAATATGGCTGACTTAATATTGACAAGCCTTAGCTTTTAACAGATGATTTTTGATTCTTTAACTTCAGAAATCTAACACTATGTTAGTTCTGTTTTTTTTGCATTTAAAAGCTAAGACTTTGTTATACAATATTTTCCTTCAAAATAGTTGAAAGTTTGCCTCTTTCAGTGAAATCGATGCCACTTAAGTAATCTTTTGTTTGTTTGTTTGCTTATTATATCATTCCATTTGAATTACACTGAGTGCAGCCCTCAGAAAATGTCCCATGTTTCTGATCTACAGAATAATGCAGGTAGTATCTACTTTACAGTCTACAGATTTCCTCCCTCACATTTTATCAAGCTACAGAGTCTGGAGAACAGAGAAATAATTCATTCTCTGCACTAATCCAGCCTCTGGCCTTGCATGAAATGTTAAAAGCAACTTTCAAAAAATAGTTCTTCCTTCCTCTTTTCTCTGCTAGATTTCATAAAATGAATCTGTGAGTACTGGTAAAAAACCTCCATAAGGGACAAAAAAAAAAAAAAAAAATCTTCTTTTCTGTGTTGTAACAACAGTCAAGCAAGGAGTGAAGCAGCATAATAGGAAAACTTAAGAGCACTTTAAGAAATACTGTTCTATACTATAGAAAAGTATTATGGTGTCCTGCTCTTAAACAGCTTTAATGTGTGCAACATATGTGACTAAATGTCATGTTTGTGCACAGATGTAAATGAGAAACAGGTGAACCTGAAGCCTTTTTTATGAAAATCCGTATTTTAGGGTGTAATGATACAAATGGTAGATGTTAATGACTAGATGTGTCAAATCAACACCTTTCCATCTCACCCTGACCAGTATTCTTATCTTTAAAACAAACCCAAAGCTTCCAGAAGATAGCATCTGCCTTCTGGAGAATTTTGCTTCCTTTAGAAATAAGATTTTCAGATAGTCTACGTTGGCACAAAACAAACATCTTCTCTTCCCTGTGCTTATCCATCCATTTCCCACTACAACCTGCAGGGGAGGAGAGGTCAGGCAGTGATTCCTGATATCTACCTGCAGCCTGCTGTCTGGAACACTGCATCCTTACAAACAGACTTTATCTTTCCTGTGTTGCTGTGAGATAAGAAAATACTATCTCCTTTTCAGGAACATACAAGTGTAAGAAAGAGAACTGGGTTTTCTGTGTGTTTGGTTTTTTTGTGGGTTTTTTTGTTTGTTTGTTTTTGTTTTTTCTCCTCAGATTATTAATATAATTTTAACAAATCTTGGAAATCTGAGCAGATCTATTTCAGCCTGTGACAGTGCTCCTTTTAATGATGTCTAGACCCAAAATACAGGTAGCATCATGTTTCCTTAGTTCTTCTTACCTCCTTGTACTCAGGTAAATGAAAATACACTCTGAGAAAATGTAAGATGACAGGAATACTCTTTTCTACTGACTGAGTACTACAAAGACAATCAAAGTGAGAATCTATATGCCAAGAGCAAACAATGTGTTGAATGTTGTACAAGATACTAAATAACGACATTTCCAAAATTGTATTGGATAAAGCTAGTTTTGTAAATGAAATACACTGACAGAAGAATTAAATCAAGCCACCTTTTGTCTGATGAGCTGACCTCCTTGGGAGTCCTGTGAAAATATCTTTAAGTTTTCCTGAAAAGAAGATCTTGCCAATTAAATATGTGGGATACCTCTCTGCAGTACTTATTTATAGCAGCAGAACTCAGTCTATAAACAAGCACTACACCCCATGTCATTTGTTACATTATCTGTATTTTATTGTGATTAGAGCAAACAGCCAGATCAGTCCTACTTCTTGTATTTACAAAGTAACTTGACAGACAGTCAATACGTCCCTTTTCTGTAAGGGATAAGGACAAATTGTGCAAAGCAGGCTTTTCCCACCCCCTTTCTCTCTTTGATCATTACTCCTTTCTTTAATGTTGTTTTCAGCCACAAAAAAAACCACCACATGACCTTTGAGAAATGCCAGGAAAGCATCATTTTCTCTGTGCTCATCCAGTTTGCAGTCCTCAGGTACATCCTTACGCCAAGCTCAGCACAGCAGCTCGAAGACATGTTGTGCTGAAGTGCCTCTTGCTACACTCATGGGGGTGCCACATACCCCTCTTGACCTTCTCCGACTGCTAAATGTGGCTGTGTGAGTCTCGCTAATGAGCAGCATTGCACCATCTGTTTGGCTCCCACCGTTGTACCTCCTTAGGTTGAGGGTGGACCAGCAAACAAATGCTGGTCCTCTACCCCAGTCTAACTCACAAAGCAATACAGCTGCTGTCCCTGTATTTTAGGTCCTTTTTTAATTTTTTTTTTCTTACCAGAATGACTCGGATGTATTCTTCTTCAAAAATATCCCAAAAGTGTAGAAATTTTAAATGCATGTAACAGAACTAAAATCATAGAAGTATGGATGATAGGAATAAATAAAGGAAAATTCAATCAATAAACAATTGTAGCTTTTCTGTATGCATGAATTTTTGTGCAGGTGCTTGTGTCTTTAGACTGTGAGTTTTAAGTTGGATAAAGAGCTCCCTGTGAATAGTTATGGAAGTACAGGTTTCAGGTTTTTTATAATCCCACAAGTTTTGACAGCTGAATCTTAAATAAAATAAAAATATCTCTTCGGTCTAAATTCTGTATCAGGGCTTTTACACTGCATTTATTCAGTAAAACAAAAACAAACAAACAAAAAGATATGTATTCCATCACTATGATTGCACTTTCTTTTAAATTCCTTGTGACAAATGCTCTCGTCTTTGTTCTCTGTAGAGTTTCTAGCACATTTTTACACCAATATAATACAGCATTTGGCATTTTTAGGTGCCCTGTACCAGAAATACACATTTTATCTTGCACTCTACAGTAGAAGGAAAGATAGAGATTTAATATGATACATAGACTAGCATATGCAATCTTTATCTGTCCTAAGTAAGGTATTGTCGTTCTGTAACTCTTTTAAGTGGGTTTTAGGCAAGTGAAGGAAAATACGTCTTTATGAGTGCTTTGAAAGGGAAAAAGTATAATTGAGGGCTGGACTGGGTGCCCTGTCCTTCCTGATGAACAGCAGAGTGTTGCTGTGCTCCCCGTGGAGCAGACTGGCAGGGGCTGGCAGCACAAGGTGTGTGCACATTTACCTGTGCTGCTCCAACCATCCCCACTCAAAACAGATGTGATTGTCTGATATGCGGCCCAAATTAGTTTAGCCACACTGTGTGTGGTGACAGCAAATTTGCAAGTTTGGGTTGGAGCAGTCTTGTTTTGAAACTCCTGCCTCTCCTACACGCTGTTTCTTGTTTACTGCTGGCAGTGCCTGCGTTGGCATGTATTTAATATAACATCGTGTTGTGTTTATACAAAATGGCACCGGGCCAAGGTCACCAAAAACCCATGTTGACATCATCCCCGAAGCCACAACAGGCAAAACAACCTCTTTTCTCCACTGGGCAGGTCATGCCATGGGCCAGCCCTTGCTGGCATCCAGGTCCTTCTTCCAGCTGCCTTTCAATTGGATTTACCCCAAGAGCCCCTGCAGACCATCCCAATTTAAGGTGTAGCCATGCCCTGGCAGTACAGATGCTTCTCCTGTATCCCCACAGCCTCTGAGAAGCAAAGAGCTGGTGCGGGGCCCTTTGCAAAGCAGCATGACTCCTTTTGCAGGACAGCACAGTGCAAAGAGGCACGAGGAAGAGAGGGCTGAAATAAAAATCTTCCTCATCCCAGCCTCTTCTGGTCATGGTTGTACGGACAAAAAGAAAACTGCAGCTCTGCAGAGCAGTTTTTCCTGCTCTGCATTGAAAAGTAGGAGTTTAATAGTAACAGGTATGAAATTTTTTGCCTTTCTAGTAGTACCATACTCAGCTGAATTAGTTGGTATAGGAATAAATTCTTTCTTGCTTTCTGCAAGTTTATGTAGATAATTTAAACCATGCAGAGCAATGAGTCCAGTAAAAGAAAATGCAAAATGGAAACAAACCACAATACTAACAACAAATAAAAAACCTGCTGTGGTTGTGCCGGATACAGTTAGGGACACAAAAGAGATGTTCTTCAGTTACATGTTCCTTACTTTCTGGTTATACGTTTACATCCTGCTTGGGATTTTGCAGCTCTTTATAGGATTGAGTGCTGTGCAACATAGTGCGAGCACATTCCATGCTTCCTCTGTGAGCAGCTATGCCACTGACAGGATTTGAATGTATCAGGCAGATGTTTTATTCACTGAGGCTAAAAAGCCATTTTCTGTAAAGCTGAATATTGAATGATGGAGCAGTATCTTCTGTTAAGATTTATTTTTTGGGGGCTACCAATAAAATATCAAATCTCTTTGGCATATGAGACACAAGAAAGGCT
>NW_008611663.1:129236-158506 GCF_000691845.1 Merops nubicus | reverse complement strand
TAATGCCGGGAAAGAGATAGCCATATTCAATTTCACCTTCCTAAATCTTCCAAAGCAAGAAGCAGAATTACATTACTACAGAAACTCAGCAGGTTTTCTTGGATTTTTACTTAATCATGTACTGTCCAACTATTAAAACTCTATCCAATGGACATGACATTGCATGATATTCTTCAAAGCCAGAGTCTAGGCTTTAGGCACTATCATAAAATGATTTCTTTGGGAAAATAGTGATGGTAAAACACCATTTGCAGACTGTCTACATGAAAATTCCTACACACATCTCTTTGAGCTTCAGTCTTTTAGTGCTCAGGCGCTCTTTGTATGAAGAGCCCTGAATATCAGAAGGAACAAAGCAGGACGAAGAGGGAAAGTAAAAATAAAACAAAGGGATTGACTCACTGCTGTTAGATCAAGTCTTCATTTTTGCAGAAAACGGCAGAAATATTCCTTTTGTGACTGATACTGACACTTAGCAGTTTTTAGTGCTTAAAGTGTTTGATTTAATTAAGAGCTGTGCAGCATTATCTGGACTTATAGATTTGTCAGAAAAATAAAAAATACTTTGCACTTCTGGCACACAAGACAGATAATTCCATCAATCCCACTGTCACCTGCATTTGCCTATCTACAAGAAAAAACACAGTGATAACATGAGTAATTTGAAATTATTTTCCTTATTCATTAATTATGAGTTGATTGAAAGTTCATTTTATTGATGATAGATGTCTATTGCTGTTACTGTTGCATTGACAGCAGCCTTTTTTTTTTTTTGGTTGCCTAGATTAAAAGAAGGAGCAGGATCAGGTGTAAAAAAACCCAGATCATAGGACACATGACTCCTTCCTCCCCTCTGTCTACCTGCTTTTGCTTCCCCAGGATGTGAATCATTGCATCTTTCTTCTCTTTCTGCGATGCCAAAAGTACCTGATCTAAGGTAGAACCTTTTTATGCTGCTATGGTGAGAGCCTATTTATGGTTTCCAGCTCTGATAAAAAAATCAGACCTTCAAGAGTTCTGACCTTGCAGCAGGGAGCTAATCAGCACCCAAGATGAAACACAGACTTTCTCACAGGGGTGGGACCTAGTGTATTATCAGTCACTCAACAGCAAGCTCTTTAAATACCACTTTTTGCTCAAACATGGTTCCTGAGCCTGCTGTGGAATAGCAGTAATAGGAGAGAAGAATAGAGAAGTTGTTTAAATAGATACAACAGATTTATGTAGCAACCAAAATGTACTAGATTCTAGCTGAGCAAAGATTTTTTAAAAATTATTTATGTAGTAAATAATATACTGAGCCAAAAATTACATTAAATCTATATAAATTGTGCAGTCCTGTTCAAATAAAAGGATTTATGCAGGCAATTCTATTAATGGTTTTGATAGCTATCTGCATAAATCCCAGCTTTTTCAACAGGAAAAAAAAATATTTCTTCATTTAGAAAGCATCTGGACATCAAATAATATACTATTGTGGTTCTTACTTTCGGTGAGGAACAGAAAGATGGTATTCTTTATGTAATTATCATATATATTTTCAAATAATGCATCAGGATATATTTAAGGGATTTTTTTAATAGAGTGAAAGTTAGGACCTTTCATTATCCTTCAGAAAGCCAGAGCAAATCTGGCCTTTTTTTTTTTTTTTTCTGCCTAAATCATCTGTAACACTTGGAAATTTAAAAAAATGCTTGTTGAGATGAGTTAATTTAGTTTTATCAAACATGGACAAGTTTATGCAGAAGATGTATGGAAGAGTTCCTAGATACATTTCGATAGAAAACTGTGAATTCTGAACCCAACAGCTCAAATATCTGTGTGGGTTTTGATAACTGCTTATGAGTATTCACAGTAGTAGAGCTTTGGCCCAACAGTCAGTAGAGAGGCGCTTACGATCGAATGCTAACTATTAAGTTTCACTTGAAGTTTTACTTTGTATTGGATCAGAATCCTACCCAATTAAGCCTGGAGGAGGAATGTATTTTCAGAAAGTAGGGGGAGAAGAGGAAGGGCATTAATTGTTTTGTCCAAATATCCTGCAAAATTGGTTTGTAATTTGCAAGTTGTGGATCTGAACTCAAAACTGGAAGGAGCACCTGGGTCTTCATCAACTTTATCATGACTCTTATAATTCAGAACATGTTTGTAGTTCCAGAAAAAGTTGAGTGTACCCATAGCAGTGTAGCTGCACTGGAAAGGTGTACACCTCTCTCACAGCCTGAGTTTGGCTAAGTGACCTACAATGAGGGCTATGATGCTGCATCTCAATGGTTTACCAAGCTAACTGAGGCTTGACATACCCTCAGAGGGCATAGAAGTTCCTTTAATAATACTGCATCCAGTAGCAAATCTCCAGCTGATTTCCATGCAGGAGACTCATGTCTGGCTTACTTTTGTCTTGGTGTCATGTGCTTGTCTCCTGCACTGATTGCATTTTGCCCTATAGACTTGCCTTTTAAACAGTCAAAACGTTATGCTTGATGGTCAGTCACTATAGGGATTTCTAGAGGTGCATTCCTCAGCACAATATAGTTCTCAGTGGTGGGTGTCAGTTCTATGCTGAGCAGTAGTTCTGGAAGCAGGAGCCCTGACCAACCTTCTCAGTGAGAGGTGGAGCTCACTGTCCTAGGTGACACAGAGTGCCACACGGCTTCTTGCTGCATGGAGATACTTTCTCAGGTGGGCATTAACACTTGTGTTGCTGTGTAGGTTTTTTGCCTAGTGAAAAACTACCTTTTACCTTCCACTTGCCTAGATGAGGTCTCTTCAATGCTCCTAATACTCCTGCATGTTTAGCTAGAGATTTGCAGCATTATCAGAAAGGACTTCTGAATCCTATTTCTGCTACATTTGTTAGTTGAATATCACGTGTAATATCTTCAAATAATATCAGATTTAGTATGATCAGAACAATCTTGTTCTTCTCTATTGTATGTTAACATGGAGATAGTAATAACCAAGTGCTGAAAATTACTCTGCTGAAGAGGTGGAAACACAGTGGCACCCAGAAACTCTGGGTGTCTGCTGATAGAAAAGCACAAAGGAAGACTGTAGACACAATGCTCAGGTCAAAGTATTGTGGGAAGGCTTACAGGTACACTGAACATCTTATGGAAACCCTGAAAGGACTGAGCTGAAAAGGAGCAAGTAGAAGGGGAAAAACAGATGATGGTCTTTATGTCTGCCTCTTAGAAGTATCAGGAAAGTTCTTTTAAAAATACTCTTTGAAGAGAGTTATCTATTTCTGATTGTTTTATCACAAGTCTGTGCCACTGATGTGTGTTTTGATATGTATTCCTTCTCTTAAATGATTCAACCTGTTCCAAAGTCAGCAATGCATCTGTTTTTGTATTTCTCATGCTTATATACAGCAAGCATTCATTAATGAAGTCTGTAGCTGATATTTTATGCTCCTCCACACCCAAAAGTAATGAGAAACTATTTTATAGCCACACATATCTTCTAACTGTTCTGACTGCAAAAAGAATTTTTTTCACAGAAGCTGACAGAATCAGAAAAAGTATTGAAACTATTGCTAAGGGTAATATATATTCCACTAGGATTTAGGACATGATTTCTTTTATAACATATTTTTTTAAAAGCTTTGATAGCAGTAAAATATGCTATCAATTTTTTGCAGTTTTCATTGATCTCTAAGGAAATTTTCAAGGCCAACTCTAATATGAAGTATCTAAATCGAAGAAAAATGCTGAAACTGTAAGTATCCATATCTGTCATAGCAACGGGTTTTCAAAACTACATGTAAGGTGTCTGTTTCATTTCACACTAGTAAGTTCATTCACTATTTCTGAAGAAATAGTGTGCCTTCTCCTGTTAGACCAATCTGTAGAGCCATAACAGGAAAAAAAGAGGGTTCTGCATTCCAGATGCTGGATTTCCAGGTGTTCACCCATGACAGGGCTGATACACTGGTTCCAGAATGAATGAAATTCCCTCCTTCAGGCAGTCTGTAAATAAAAGTCACTTACTGCATTCAAATCTACCTTAGGCTCCCAAATATGAGTTATTACTGATATCCTAACATGAAGGAAGCAATTTTATTTCATTTATATGTAATTGTTTGTCATCCCAAAGCTCCAAGTAAGACTTTTGGAAAGGTTAATTATAAGGCACAAACTTCAGAGGACAAAACCAAATCTGGTACCCTGTCTCCTGTGAAGACCTATTTCAGAACAACAGCTGTGATGAACTTTGCACACTTCTGAGTAAATACATGACAAATCCTCATTTTGTTCTCTCAGAATTACTCTGAGATTGTTAGTTTAGTTTTTGTGGGTTTTTTTTTCAGTTGTTTTGTGCTCCAAGATTAGAGCAGGATACATGGAAACCAGCGCAAAACAAATCTTGTTGTCAAATGTCATAACAGAGTTTCATATTATGTTACAAGAAGAATAACTTTTGATGTACTTTAATATATGCTGGTGCATCTACTCAGAAAACCAGGTAGTCCTATGAAATTTTACAGGAAAATTATTTCATTATCTCACCTCTACTAGGGAATGTACTAGGCTAAATAGCTGTAAAGTGTATTTAATGCTATTTTAAAAGACAAAAACAGTAGCAGAGGGAAAATTTTACATTTAAATCATATTTCAATAAACCTTAAAGGTGCTGTTTACACAGTAAGAGTATGAAATGTTAGCTCATTAAATATGCACAGTGTTTTGCATTGCAGAAAGGATGTGGATTGTACTTTCAATTTCCAAGTAAATTAAACCTGCTGTCATAAAGCACACTGTAACAGGATGCAGTGGGTTCTGTGGAAATCAATTTAAACAAGTTATGCTAGTGTTTAAAAGTTGAGTGAACTGAATTTCAGATAACTTCTCAGTGACAAACTTCAGTTCCTCTTACAAGAGTATAAAGAATACTAATGCTGTGTAGGCAAGAGATATTTCTTCTTTTTCTGATCACATATTAAGGGCTGTAACTCTTCCCTCAATGCACAGTTTCAACCATCATTGAAAGAGCTGGAATGGGAGATCCCACACAGAAGGTACAAAAAGACATCCTCCAAGACTTAGCAGCAACCCGCTACATCTTGCGATGTACACATCAGGGGCTGATGAGTTAATATGTAGTTTACAGATCAGCCCACTCACCCCAGCCCAGTCAGTGACCCCATATTATCCTAGTTTCCTTTCTCATTTCAGTTCCCAGCTACATATAAATGATTTCTTTTTAGACCTTTGAAGGCTGTATAATTGGTCAGAATATGTCTGCAAAATTAACTCATTCTAGTCAATACACTTCATTGTATGGTTTTCCTTAATCCCTATGCTCTGAAAAATAAGGCAAACCCGGCCTATCCAGTGCTTTGTGGTTTTGTGTTTGTTTGTTTGTTTGTTTGTTTTTTTAAGGTGCAATTAGTGAATTACAACACAAATTAAGTCTTCAGACACCAACTTTCTGCTCCTTTCAGTGCTGTAATGAACAGCCAGAGACATATATTCATATATAAGTTTTTATGGTATTCACTGTGCTTAAAAAAGATATCCTAAGAACTTTCCAAATACCGATTCATCATCCAGCTGAGAATGCTGAGAGTTCATCTGTTGGGAAAAATGTTTATGATAAATATGAGGCCATGGAGTAACTGCCAGCATTTAATTGAGAAGCATCTCAAAGAACTCTATGTGTAACATAACCAAACCAAAACAATTTTGAAGATAACCAAATGTCTAGGGTAAGATAATTTTATTGAACAAGAATAATTTCTTAGTAAAAATTTATATCTTTAGGTTAGAGGACTCTAAAGCCCTTTACAGACTACATGCACTGTCTTCACTATATTCATAAAAACAGGCAAAAAGTTCTAGATGGTACTTTTAAAAATTCAATGACTCAGCAAAGTCCATTTATGATTCTTTTTCAGAGTCTGGGAGGCTTCATATTGCCAGCATATCCTTTCAGTCAACATACAGTTAAATTGCTGCCACTACTGAGAAATTGGGTTCTGTTTGTACAATATTCAACTGTATTTTCAGCCATCTTATCTCTGGACAACAATCACAGCGAGTCCAATTTCTATCCATAATTTTTTTTTTTTCCAAAAGTAGCAACTGTTTCCCAAAAGACTCCCATCAGACACTTCTGGTAGCATCCTGCAACTTTCTTCTGGATGAATCTGTCATGCAGTTAGGTTACTGATGGGTTGCCGTGACAAATAGGTTGCCGCTTGCCTTTTGATGTACTTTTGATTTTGATGCTTTAAGTATTTTCTGCTTCTTTACTGTCTTCTGGGAGCTGTACCCACTCTATTTTATGTTTTGAATAAAATACTTGCAGCAGCATCTTTTCTTTGTGAATCCAAGAAGCACACTGTAACATGGCATATTTTTCCCAAGAGTGATTTTTATTATTAACAGTACTTATTGTATTGTGGCATAGTATGTAGACTAAAGAGTGTACTTAATTACTGGTTTTGTCTGGCCTGAGAGAGTTATCCAATAATTCTCAGTCCATTACTAATAATGTTCAACTGATAAAATAGGCAGTGAAGTCTCTCCATTGGTAATGTAAATGTTCTCATTTTTCCAAAATATCTAAATAGTAATATTTTATGTGCAGCCTTCATATGGCTCTACTGCTTGCTGGTGGCTTATGATACCATCTTCAATTATTTTATGATTTACTATTTTTCCTGAAGATCTCTGCCTTGTTCACTGCACAGTGGAATGGATCTGCAGATAAATCACATCTAAGCAATGAAAGAGACTATTGTCTGAAGGACCTCCTTTGCTGAAGTTGGAAGAGTAAGGCAGGAGCTTGCCAGAGAAGGAAAAACTAGGACACCTATTGCTGCCCTGGAAGACTAGGTTCTACTTCTTTCTTTACTCTCTGAGTTTCTGAGTGACGCTACTGTAAGCTTTGTAGCATAACTTTTGCCTAGTAACTGTATTCTTTTTCTTTTTCTTATTCTTTTTTTTTTTTTTTGCATTAATTAAGTTTGCACTGAGATATTCTCCTAAAAGAAAAACAAATAAGAGATGCTGTCATAAAAATTTAAAAGATGGAAGTTCAAATTTGTCTTCCTTATTATTTGAGTAATTCCATAGTTAAATTCAGCAGCTAGTTCTGACTGCTTTAAGCTATACTGGAAGAGGCCATCATGGCCTTTAAATTGAGTTATAAAACTGCTTTATTGTACAAGATCAATGCCAAACAATTATACAATACACTCCCAATTTCTCATTGATGCAATTTTCCAGTTTCTCCCTGCCTTATTTTTGCCTGGATTTCTTCCCTACACCAGTATGCAATAATTCAGGTCAAAGAGACTTAAATAATTGTTACAATTATTTATTTAAATTCCAATCAGCATGAGTTTTTATAAAGCTAACTTTAAAACCTTGTGCTTTGCTGCTTTTCATTACCGTGCTTAATGAATAAATTATGAATGCAGATCTTAATGACATAAATGTGAGGATATTGCTTTTCAGTTTTGCAGTGTATCTAGAGGCAAAGAAATAAAATGGCTCCTTAAAAGAAATGTTCTGTACTGCAGGTGGTTAGGCAACTCCTTAGCTCTTCTGCACATCAGCAGTGACTCCTCTTGTGTTTCATTTATGCAAATGCATAACACTATTCCGTATATGCCCCTAAACAAGGCAACTGATCTGCAAATAAATTTGTGTTGAGTAGTGAATATTGTTGTCTAAGTGCTCCAATTCTACTTTTATTGTAATCTTTTCTTTTAGCTGCTTAATGCCCTTAAGACTTGAAATCGAATTGCCTTGGTTAATGAGGCATAATTGCTTTCAGTTTCTAAACACTAATTTATTTATTTTATTTTTTTTTTTTAGTTTCTAGGTCAAAATACTAACACTTAACAGTAATCTACACTCACATTTTTCAGTTAGGCAGCTAAAAGATGGGTTTTCCTAAAGCAGTTAGGTGATTTAGGAACACAGATCTTACCAGTTTTATATTAAAAACCATGGTCAGCATAAGGTAGATTAAAAGTTTGAGAGCTCTTGATACACTGGAAGTAAAATGTATCAGAAGATGTCTACAGGCTAAAAACACTTTGTCATATTCAGGTTACAAAATAAGAAGAGTTAAAGCATTGGGATTAAAAAAAAAAACATAAAATAAAACAAATTAAAATTACAAACTTTACACAGGTTTGCCTATATTCCAAATTCCTCCTACCAGGCTTTCTTAAGTATGGACATAACCTACTTTGGTTTTATGCTGTCATCTTTCTATTGCAAGTGAATAATTAACTCTCCAAAAGATTAATTTAAATTAAAAGAGTAAATACTGAAATTCAAGAGGAAAGTCATCTAAGTTTTTTTAAGAGAAAATCTCAGCTTCTTTGTGGACTTATCTTCAACACTGAAGTTGCTGTCTGCTTCTTCGTAATGTTTTTCAATACATTCAATGTCTCCTGCACACTTTATATCAAAATACTATTGCTTTTATGAGAAAAGGAGGCGTAGGTAACTATGCTTTATACTACTTGGATATTTTTTTTTTCCTAAGGAAATGTAGTACAAGTTATACCAACTAGCAAATATATCTGCTTATTCAAATATTAATATATTCCCCATATAGTCATTATAACTAAAAGGAAAAAAAATTGCTTTTTAGCATTTCATATTCATCAATAGTTCATGAAAATACATAACAAGTTATGACACATCTAATAAAGAAGAAAGGGATGAAAATCCTTGTGAATTTTTAATATGGTTAATAAAGAGCATTAATAGAGCTTAATTATGTCATTAAATAATTAAAATTACTTTTAAAACTATGTTTTATTTTTATTTGAAATAACTTTATGTGGTACTCTTGGAGGAATTAAATACATGTCATTACAACACCAGCCACTCTGCATGGGAAAGTAAAACTTACTCTATTGATTATCTGAGTAAATATGGACATTTAAAACAGTCTTAGGACATTTCAGTCAAGATTCTGTTTCTTTTTAAAATATCCTTTTAAATCCCAAGTTTAGGTAAATATTAAATAACAATTAAAAAACTCAATGGTCTGTGCTGAGGTTAGATGGCTGACTGGGCTGCTACTCTTAAGATAAATCAATTCTTGTACACATATACCAACAAATACTGTGGCTTTTTTTACAGGGGCTATATTTGGTTTTCAGTCAGCTCAAGTATAGATGAGTTAAAAGAAAGGTGGGTATTTGATTTTAAACCAGAAGCTTAAACCAAAGTTCAGTACTAAGTCCCTAACTTTACACCAGTGAATTATTGTCATATTCCCAAAGCATAATAAGCCAATATTTCATAGGAGCATGAATTACGTAGCAGTTCAGGGTTTACACGCTTCTAGCAAGATTCAGATCAAACACCCAGGTTGAGATTTGCCTTTTCCACCTTTATTGTTTGCAATTATTGCACAGGATTTTTCACTAGTGCACTTCCCTTTCTCTTTTCCCTCATCTCTGTCTGCATTCCCTAGCTGGAGCATGCTGGAACTCACCTAGAATCATAGAATATCTCAAGCTGACTCTTCTCCAAGCTGAACAAACCAGATGACCTTAGCCTCCACTCCTAAGTCTTGCCATCAACACATCTCACCATCTTGGTTGCCCTCCTCTGGACACGCTCTAATAGTCTGATGTCCTTCTTATATTGAGGCACCCAAAACTATGCACAGTACTCACGGTGGGGCTGTACCAGTGCACTGTAGAATGAGACAATCATCTCCCTTGACTGGCCAGCCATGCTGTGCTAGATACACCCCAGGATATGGTTAGCCCTTTTGGCTGCCAGGGCATACTGTTGACTCATATGCAACTTGACATCAACCCAAACACCCAAATCTCTTTCTGTGGGGCTGCTCTCCAGACTCTCATCCCGGAGCTTGTAAGTATAACCTGTCCAACTTACTATAGTAACTGCTTTGGGCTTACCAGCAACTTGAGTTTCTCTGGTACTGAGAGCCAGGGAAGCAGTTATTACAACCTCCTGAATCACCCAGTGCAGTGAACATCTACAGGGAATTTATATATATATATTTTTTTTAAGAGATGGTTATATAACTTTCAGTACTGCCACCTATGACAGCTTCAACATCTAGAATCATAGAGTGGTTTGTGTTGGAAGAGACCTTAAAGATCATTGAGTTTCAACCCCCCTGCCGTGGTCAGAGACACCTCCCACTAGAACACATTGCTCAAAGCCCCGTCCAATCTACTTTTGAACATGTCCAGTGTTGGGGCATCTACAACCTACCTGGGCAACCTGTTCCAGTGTCTCATGACACTCATAGTGAAAAACTTTTCCCTAATTTCTGATCTAAATCTACCTTCTTCCAGTTTGAACCCCTTCCTACACATCCTGTCACTACAAGCCCTCATAAAAAGTCCCACCCCAGCTCTCTTATAGGACCCCTTCAGAATTAGAAGGCCAAAATAAGGTCTTCCTGGAGCCGCCTTCTCTCCAGACTGAAAATTCCTAAATCTCTCAGCTTGCTCTCATAGGAGAGGTGTTCCATCCCTCTGATCATCTTTGTGGACCTCCTCTGGACCCACTCCAACAGGTTTATGTCCCAGTTGTCTTGTAGGGCTGCAGAGCTGGATGCAGTACTCCAGGTGTGACTCATGAGGGTCAGAATACAGTGGGAGAATCACCTCCCTCAGCCTGCTTGCCATGCTTCTTTTGATACATCCCAGGATATAATTGGTTTTCTGGGCTGCAGTCCTGCATTTTTGGCTCATGTTGAGCTTTTCATCAGCCAGCACCCCCAGTCTTTCTCCTCAGGACTACTCTCAAACCATTCATTGCCTAGCCTATATTTGTGATTGGGATTGCCTTGACCAGGTGCAGGACCTTGCACGTGGCCTTGTTGAACTTCATAAGGTAGGCATGGGACCACTTCTCAAGCCTGCCAAGGTCCCTCTGGATGGTATCCCTTCCCTCCCGCGTGGCGAATGCATCACATAGCTCTGTGTCATTGGCACACTTGCTGAGGGTGCACTTGATTCCACTGTCCATATCATGGACAAAGATGTTAAATGGCACCAGTCCCACTACCAGCTGCTGAGGAACATCACTCATCACTGGTCTCCACTTTGACATTGAGCCATTGATCACAGCACTTTGAGTGTGACCATCCAGACGATTCTTTATCCACCAAGTGGGCCATCCATCAAATCCATGTCTCTCCAATTTAGAGACCAGGTTGCTATGTGGTACAGTGTTGCATGCTTTGCACAAGTCCAGGTAAGTGCTGTCAGTTGCTCTCCCTTTATTTAAATGCACTCTCAGTAAATTTGGAGATGACACAAAAGTAAGTGGGAGTGTTGATCTGCTTGAGGGTAGGAAGGCTTTGCAAAGGGATTTGGACAGGCTGGAGAAATGAGCTGAGTTCAGTTGTATGAAGTTCAACAAAGCCAAGTGCTGGGTCCTGCACTTGGGTCACAACAACCCCAGGCAATGCTACAGGCTTGGGGAGGAGTGGCTGGAAACTGCCTGATGGAAAGGGACCTGGGGGTACTGGTGGACAGCCAGCTGAACATGAGCCAGCAGTGTGCCCAGGTGTCCAAGAAGCCCAATGGCATCCTGGCCTGGATCAGAAATGGTATGACCAGCAGGAGTAGGGAGGTGATCTTTTGCTTTTCGGCACTGGTGAGACCACACCTTGAGTACTGGGTTTGGTTTTGGGCACCACAGTATAAGAAGGACATTGAGGTGCTGGAGCGGGTCCAGAGAAGGGCAACAATGCTGGTGATAGGGCTGGAAAACAATACCTTACAAGGACTGGCTGAGGGACCTGGGGTTGTCTAGAGAAGAGAAGACTGACACGTGACCTTATTGCTCTCTACAACTACCTAAAAGGAGGTTGTAGTGAGGCTGGTGTTGGTCTCTTCTCCCAAATTACTAATGATAGGATGAGAGGAAATGGCCTCCAGTTTCACCAGATGTGGTTTTGTTTGGATATTAAGAAGAATGTCTTCACTGAGAGAGTGGTGAAACACTGGAACAGGGTGTTCAGGGAGATGATGGAGTCATCATCCCTTGGAGGTGTTCAAAAAACAAGTAGATGTAGCATTTGATGCTACGGTCTAGTAGTTAGAGAAATGTTGGGATGAAGATTGGACTTGATGATCCTAGAGGTCCTTTCCAACCATAGTGATTCTATGATTCTATGATCTTATGACTCATTTACAGTGGGCAGATCTTCCTTCTCCCATTTCCTGGCTTTGCCTTCTGCAGCTTGGACAGTGGGGCTACAGCCCTTGCTGGTGAAGACCGAGGCAAAGAAGTTGAGTACCTCAGACTACTCCATATCCCTCAGGACCAGCTCTCCTATATCTTTCCAGAGAGGGACCACATCTTCCTAGACTTCCCTTTATCACTGACATACCTGTAGAAGCTTTTCTTATTACCCTTGATGTCTCTGGCCAGAAAATTTTCAAGGCTTCAAGACAAATAACAAAACTATCTTCTTTGGCATCATATGCTTTCAATTTTGTGCTGATACAACGATTGAGTTTACAATAAAGAAACTGGATTTCTTAATATTTCATTGCCCAGACCCATGAACAGAACTTCGTAAGTACTACTTAGTATTCAATGCTTTAAAGACAAAACTGTATTTTAAAACTAGGTGAAGGCTATAAAGCCTTGTGTCTAAATATTTTGATTTTTTTATTGCTAAAGGTCCGTCTTAACATGGCATTTATCTAAGATTCAAAAGACCTTAAGATTTTCCCACTGTCTTCAGTATGTAATTGAAGAAATAAATACTCTCTTAGAAAGAATTTGCTCAAAACATAACTACATAATCATTACAAAATGGAATCACCATCTAAGGTATGTTTGGGGTTTGACCATACACTTGCACACCTTTTAAACAGCTCAGCTAGAAGACACTAATATTACTGCTTGTGGGAGAAATTCAAAATGACAACAGTATATAAAGGGATGCTGCCAAATCAATGAAGGAAAGCAATGCCAGTAAAAGTTACATAAAGTCAGGACTGAAATTCGATTTTGGTTCTTTGCTAGTAATATTTGGCATTATCACACCTTAAAGAGGAACATATTTCTCAGTGCACTCAAACTGAATCCTGTTATTTAATGAAAAATACTTGTTCTTATAAGTAACTATATAGAATAGTATTAAAATACCTCTGTTGACATAGCAACGTCTGTAATCACTCCTTTCTTCAGTTTTATTTTGGTTTTTTGAGCCTGTCTGTAAGAACAGGATATCAGACTATATATAAAACAAAGCATTGCTTGGGTTGTTCTCAATCATTGAGTGCGTTCCAAAGGTCCAGATTTGAAGGAGTTTGTGTTTCTTTACTTGTTTTTACTGAGTTTTGGCATGAACTATGGCTACCTAGAACTCTGGGAGGAGGATGTCTTTATAAAATATAATCTCAGAGAAGACAGTTAGGAGACTTTTTCAGACTATTCAGTCACAAAAGTAATTAGACGTATCTCTGCTAAAATCCATGCTTTGGAAAACAATAAACTGTATGTTTCGTGTGGTTTTGAAACATCTAACAACAAACACATACTGCAAAATATAAATACTTTGCTTTTCTCTTTTCAAGATTGCTAAAGCTATGTTAGCACTGCATATGTGAGTCAGGGTCAGAGCCCCAGGCTCTCATCTGCCAAGTCAGCTGTCATGGCCAATTTATGTCCATAGCTTCCTTCCCAGCTTGGTCTCTGTTCAAGCAGCACAATTTATGGCCAATTCCACACAGCAACCAGTTGTTGTTAAGGGGCAATGATTGGATTCAGTTTCTCACAAGGATTTTCCAGAGTGCATACACAGCTGTTGCAAGAAGGGAGTTTTGTTTTTCAAAAGGAAAAGAGGGGTTCAAGGTAAAGTCTTAGCTGTTTTGCTTGCAGCTTAGTGTTGCTCGGTCAGTTAGGAACTTTGGGAGAGCAGCAACATTACTAATTGTATTCAGTACCTCTATCACTCCATGTTAGGCTGAAATTTTACTTAGTTTTGTTCTTAATACAGATTGGTTTACCTATTTAAATAATATTTATGGAATAACATCCTATTTGGTTATGAACTCATTTATTTTTTGTGTAACAAACTTTTTGTATGTGTAATTTGACATTCAGGGATCTCAGGAGCTTCTCAGACTTTCTTGAAGATGGATAGTTTAAAGGAAAGTAAGAATAGTCCAATGAAGAGTACCCCTTAAACTCAGGGGCTAACATATTGAAATTAAGTAAGTTGGTAAGATCCACTCACCTACTTATGCTACCTCTAAAGCTAATACCTTTATTACCTAGAGGTAATATCCAGCCTAAACAGTCTAAAATACACTTCTGCAAGAGAAGTAATGTTGCAACCTTCCTACCATCAGAAGATGTTTGTTGAAGGTTCTTGTGAGGGTCTTGATGAGACAAAGCACTTTGAGTAGTGCCTTATGCAATGCCATAAATAATAACCCAATTATGCTCTCTAAGAGGAATTTTGAGGGATTCTTCTGGAAGTGAAGCATTTCATCACTGGCTGACATATGTTGGCATAGCTCTGACCAGAACATATAGTTATGACTCAAAACCTTCGTAGTCTAGGATTATGTGCCTTACTCTTTCATCTCTTTTTTGATTGTTCATTAAATGTAGGCAAGAAGGAATTAAAAACTATCTTTTGAATTTTATGTGGCAAAAAATTCCAACAAAAACTAAGAGAGAAGACATGAAAAAGGTATTGCTGAACAGTTGGATTCACTGGCAGTGTCTTTTTGTTGGTATATAGAAGATTAAAAGCATATGAGATCTGAAAGTGCGAAAAACTGTACGGTTGAGGAACCTGGTAATTAAAAACTCTGAAGTAAAATGGATGGAAATTCTCAGCCAAAAATGTAAAGAGCTGGGATGAGCTGCAACTTGAATAACTTTAGATAATTCTGACCTCTGGGAGGCAGATGGTTTCTTCTCAGTAAATTATTAAATCTCTGTGCAAGCCTCCCATAACCAGGGGAAAAAAAAATGAATTTTGAACTTCCATTGAATCTGGGATGTTTTAAATTGTGATTTCAGTTAGAAACTTAACACTGCCAACTATTTTCCAAATGTGAATTGAGTTCATGGACTTATACTTTCCTTAAAGTTTTTAGATTCAGTCTACTGCAGTTGTGTGTAGCCCTGTGTCTGGGGAAGGGGGAAATGTGTGTTTTAGAAAGGTAACTGAAACCTACAGGGGAAGGAGTGCATCTTCCAGCAAGATATTTTAACCTGCAATGCTTGTCTCTGTTTAGTGCTGTTACCTGCTACTTTAGTCTTGAATACTTCTTTTTGTGAAAATTAAAATTTGAAGTTAAAGTTTATTATTTGTTGAACGTACTTGTTTTTGTTTACCACATTTTCTCCTTTATGAGAAAAGCTTAGCCTAAAAGAAATGAGTCAGAATATTCTGCTTTTGTATTTTTACTGAAGATAGCAGAGCAAAGTTTGCAGAGAATTTGGGCCTTTATCATATGAAATGGAAAATATGCTGTCAGGATTAAAACAGCAAAAGAAACAGAAATGCTTGCTTCTCTTTCCTCTTCCTTCACCTGTGTAGGACTTTTTCTAAGTCATATAGCCTTAGTCAAAATAATATCAGGGTCCTTTTTATTATTTATTTTTTCTTTTGAGGAGTCTGTAATCATTTTTCAAATACTGCACTCCTGAATCCTTTTCTGAGACAGGCACACCTTCTTCTCTGTAGTTCTTGAGAGAGTTGAGCCTCTTTCCTCTCCTCACATGTATTATTTATGTGAGTACTCAGGAAAGATGAGAAGAATAAATTGGCAGCTCTATCTTTGCACACTATTCAGCCGAAAGGTTAGGCTGCACAGCACCACAAAAAGTGCACCATAACTTTCCAGATTTCATTGGGCACTTTGGAATATTTTACCTCTTTATGGAGAGGAGGTCTGGCTTCTGCCAACATACCTGAAAGTTAACCACAACAAATACCTGTAAGTCTTATACGCTGCAATAAATTAACCCAACCAATAGCATAATTCAGAGTATACAATATTTTTCTTTACTACTTTTAAATAAGAAAGAAGTCTAGTATAGTAAATGCAAAGGTCAGCTGTGTTTTAAGGAAGATATTTTGTGCAAGTTATTAATATCTTGTATCTTCCCTGGGTAGAATTTTCTGTGTTGTCACTATGTACAAAGAGGAAAGGAATAGCTATTTTGGGAGTTTTGCCTACATCTGTTAACTAGGTGACAGGAACAGTGGGAACAGTAAACTTCTGTGAATGTAGGCCAGGAGTAAGCTGCTGGCTGGAAAGAGGAGAGTATTAGTATAATCTCTTCCCTAGGATGTTCCTGGATCACCATAATATCTGACAGACTAGGCACTCTTGCATGGCTAAAGAGCTGCTTAAGAAATACATTTAATCATAGCAGTCCCAAACAACATCTTTGACCTACTCTAACTCTAGAAAAATGCAATTCAAGCCCACAACCCAGTGCAATGTGCAGCAAGGCGGAAAGAAACTCATACATGAGCTGAACTACAAACCTGGAGGTGCAGTACTTTGGGAAGTGCAACTGTGCAATCCCTGAGTCAAGGCACAGTTAGTATTACCTGAAAGAAGCATCCTTAAAATGTAAAAGTAATTGAAAATATAAAATTCAAAGTTTCAATTGCATAAGAAGTATAAAGCTCTGAATAATGTTTCCTAAAGGAATTATGCATATATGGGTATACAGCGGGAGCCATAGTTCTTTACAAGTGTTTATGGTCTCTTTCACCATGTTTTCATTCTTAGCTGTTAACAATAAAAGAAAATGCAACAGTGACAGTGAAGGAGAGAGAAAGCTTTATTTACCACAGGTGAACATTTGAAAACAGAAAGTTAGAAGATATATGAGGAAACTTCTCCTGTGAGCATCTCCGTTAAAGAGTTTCTCATCTGTAATGATTGCCTTCTATATTCATAGTCTCCTTCAGAGCTTTGCATGCCATTTAATTCAAGACCACTTCTGCTAGACTGTTGTTTGCTGATAATCCTTTACTACTATTCACATCCTGAGTGTTGTAGTAATGTCCGATCAATCTCTATCAACTTGAAGGCTGTATTTTTCTTACATGCTTTACAGACACGTATAAAATGCAAATACAAATACAACATGACTTTATCAATTAGTTTATAAAAAAAACTGAAAAAATTTGTTTTATTTTGGATTATAATTTTTGCCACTGTGAGCTTCCCATGGTTTTTTTTAGAGTTTACTCAAAGGTTTTCAAGTCATAAATTAGACAGGACAAAACCCTAGAATATAATTTCTGCACTGGCAGGTAAACAGAGATGCACAGTATATTTTAGCTAAGGTTTTCTTTTATAATCTGCATATCCTCCTGAATATGAGCAGAAAGTAAAACTGGGGAATGACAATTTGTGATTTTACCCTGCATTACTCATTCTAAAAAAGCAATTTTTTCTAGATTACTGAAAGCAAACATCTAAGATAGAGAAAAGATTAAATTATAATATGTTTTACTGCTGTGTCTAAAGCTATTTGTGATGGAGCAAACTAAAAAGTCAAGTTACAATTCAAATTCCCAGTTCACAATATACAGTTCTTTACAAATTTAATGAGACTATAAAGCTTAAATTTAAGGAGTTGTCATTACTTTCAAATCAAGTGCTGGTCTTGGATTTCTTTGCAAACTACCGATGTAAGGTATGCAGGATTGTGCGCTATTTTTTTCTATTGATTTTGGACTTCTGCTGCTTGCATAGTCTTTCATCTCTGTCTAGTGAGTTATTCAGTTGTCTTTGTTCCTGGCTTGCTATTACTTTTGCTGTGATGACTAGCTGGATGTAGGAGAAAGGTTTGTTAACCAGGGCAAGTACCCAACAAGACTTATCAGGGCATCCCAGGTTGTCATTATGTGCTGTGTTCTGATTACTACAATTATAATTTTTCTGACCTGAAAGAATTTTCTAGGTGTATTTTCTCACTTTTACATTGGATGAAAAAAACTTATGGTCCTTCGTTCTACCTGTAGAGAGAAAAATCTGCATGAGAAGAAAAAAGGCAGAGAAAGGACAACTGAAAAGAAAGTGGAGAATATTGCTTCTCAGTTACTGCATGCTGAGAAATTAATCTTCCTTAATGTCTCCATCTGACCTGATTATCCAGATTACAGTCTTATTTCAGTGTAGAAAAACATACCTAAGGAGCATTATTTCTCTACCCTATGTTACATAAAGCAGAGACTTATATAAAGAAACAAAATGTGTTTACATCTACCAAGGACTGTTTCCTTTGATTGTAAAGGGATTCCAGATGCCTTGCTTAGCTTGGCTTTGTTAATCCAAAAATTATTACATTTTAGAGGTATAAAAATAGGCGAGACAAATCTCACCCAAAGTACCTAGAAAACAGTTAGATCAAAGCAAACCTGTACCTTACATCAGTCCCAGTAACTACATTGAATAAATAAAGCTTGCCAATATGACACTCAACTGATGGCAATGCATAACCCTGTGTTTAAGCCAGTCACCTTTCTCTCTTTTGACAAGTTGCTGGAATTATATTTAACAGAGTTAATGGGCTCTAGGATACAATTTACCTCATCTATGAGTACTCATCTAATACAGGTCATATAAATCACAGCTTAAAAGTTAATATTTGCCTCCACTGACTAAATTAGGAGACTATAATGTAGCAGTGAAGGAGTAGCCTAGCATCAGAGTAAGAGCACCAGACTTGTAAATGCCTGGCTCCCAGAATGCAGTTCACAGCTTTTGGTGAGGGACCAAGGCTACAGTGTATGGTCAAGCATTAAACAGCCTGGGAAAGTTATTTATTCTCATGTCTTCTGCTGTCTTCACCCACTCATTCATTTAAGCTAAGCTATGCTCTCTCATAATTAATTGGGCTAAAAGCATGCTCAGAGACCCTATAGCTGCTCAGCTGACAGGAGGCAGCTTGTTAAGTCACCACAATTCAATTGTGTTTGATCGTACTGCTTTAACCTGAAGCTTTGGCTTTCCTCTGCTGTGAGTTTAAATCACAAGTAACTTCCCTAAAGACATTAGATTTATTTCACAGAATAAAACCAACAGGAGAAGAAAATCAGGGCCTTAGGCCACACAGCTTATACACCAATAAAAGGAACAAGGGGAATTTATGAATGACATCAGCAAAGAGGGTCATAAAACCAAACTTACAGCTTGAAATAGCTACACTAATTAAGAGTGGATCACAGAAGTCAAAGATTGTAATGTAGATAACAATGCAGTATAAAACCATAAGCAGTGAATTTTTCTTTTACTAGAAATCCAACAGTTGGACAATTAAAACTCACATGAGTCCTGAAGCATGAGTGGCTTAACGTAATCAGAAGCATAGGTCTATATATTCTGCACAACGGAAGCATACAACTTAAACAAATCACTTAAGTGAATATGAAGCCTTCAGATAGCTGAAGTGAGTATTTCCTGTGACATTGTAGGTATCTGTGGTGTGAACACCATTTGATTATTCAGTTAAATACATTGAAAAGCAGAAGCAAAACCAACACTCTTCTATGCTGTTCAACATTACAAAACAATTATTCTATTCAGTCGGTGCTTTAAAAACAAACCCATTCCACAACAGCTGGAAGCCTGCAAGTGACATTTATAACAATTGCAAGTGGTAGTTAACATAATGTAGTAAAAGAAAAGCTTTACTCTTTTAGTCTTTTTTTCCACATATTTTACTTTTAAATTTATATTTGGGTTATTACTTTCATGTAATATCTTGCCTAGTCTTTTGTCTCCCCTGAAAAGTTCTAATCAGCAATTCTCACTAGCTTTGGTGCACCTGTCACTAGAATTCCTTCTAATGTATTTTATGTGTTTTAACATGCCCAAAGTCCAGTCCGGAGTGCTTTTATACCAGTATGTGTATTTCTCTTGTTAGTCTGTTTCAAATTCAGATAGATCCCTGTAAGCACAGATTTCTCTACCCAAATTAATTGTGCCAGGTGTGTTGGTATAATGGTACTCATAGGTGATTAAATACTTCTGAATGTACCAGTAATAAAGAAGCATTTCAAGCATTTCTGTTTGTAAACAAACGGGGTTGGGTTTTTTTTCAATCTTGACAAGAGACCTCTCATGGGCTCGTGCCACTAAGGGCAGATGTCAATGAAAAGTAAGGTAAACCACACCAAAGAGATGCTCCACAATGACTGGAAACCTGAAGAAAAAGAAAACCATCTGAGAGCAGGATGTGAATGCTCACTTTGAAAGGTTCTAGCTTGTTCTTATTATCTCAGTGAAGATTCATTATACTGGCTAATACCAAAAGTAGATAAGTTCAGACTCAGGTTCCCAAAACCATAAATGACCCACTAAACTGGATTTAATGTGTTAATACATCAACATGATGCTGACTGTGAATGTTCCTGTTAGCAATGAGGTAGTTTAAATGGGTATTTTACCTGAATGATCAGCCAGAAGCTATAGAGTCAGACCAATGAATGAAAATCATTCACTGATGAAAGGCCAAAACACATCATAGTGGGTGGTTAGTCACCTCATGTATCTTTAGGCAACAAAATTAGTGGGTGAAGAGTTAGGACCTGTATTTACTTAAGCATCTAATGGACTTAAGAAATTAAGAAGAAAGGCTGAACGTACTCTGCTGCATAGAAACAGCTCCAAAGCTAAGTTCATGGCCAGATTCAGCAGTTACAGAACGAGTCCTGGAAATGCATTGTCAGATCTGGAGAAAATCAAAGTAATGCTACATGCCTTGAAATACTTCTCAGGTTATATTTACCTGCCATATGGGTGAGCTCCAGACCTCATCCTTCTCATCTACTGTTGCTAGGGCTTTTATGCAACTGACATCAGATGGCCATAAGGTGCTAGGATTTGTCCTAGGGAAGCCGTGTGCTGCTTATTGCTGAAACAGAGGCTGCTCCAAGGCTGCCTGCACAAACAGTGTAGGTGCAAGCTCTCAGGTTTTGAGGGCGCCCAGGACTTCAGGCACTCAAACCAGCTGACATGGCTGCCCTGTACACATCTCCACAAGCTTTTCCATAGTGTAGCTGTATCACTTAAATTAGTCTCCTGCTTGAGTGTCCCTTTCAGAGGTTTAAGCCATGCTCTGATGACTGTAGAAGTGTGGAGACTGCAGATTTCTAAATTAGACATTTCAGCCTGATTCCCTAGTGCTGGGCAATGAATATTTCCACCACCATGCCCATGCTATCTGACTCTCAGCACCACAGGGCACTGAAATGAACTAATGCAATAGTTGCAAGCATGAATTTTAGCTGGTGTATATATATATAAAGTAATTGGATTTTTTTTTTTTTTTTTAAAGCCTCATACTTGTGAAGGAGGCTTTGGGTTCATTTGCTTTTGGTTTTTTGTTTGTTTTGTTGTTGTTAATTTTCCACTGATTCCTTCTGAACCCTCAGAGGCATACCAGACTTCTGATTTCAAGACAGCAGGCTAGCGATATGGGCAGCTCTAAAGCACCATATAGTACCTACCATATAGTACTACTTTTATCGTCCCAGATGCACTTAGATTTCTGCATGCAGCTCAGCTCATCTGAACGAGAATTGATTAGTTTGTAGTACTCCATCAACATTGTACATGCGGGAATTTTCAGAGGAAAAGACCTCCACTCTTTTCATGTACCTGACAGAGCAAATTATAGAAACTGCTACCAGTTCAGATTTTGCTGTACATTAAGCTTTGCCTGAGATTGTTCATCCAGAGCACAGCTTCAACCTGTAATAGCTTCTGAATCTGTATAACCTGGGTCTTATTTCAGACGTTTTGGCCTGTACATCTCTCACATCTCACTGAACCTTATAAAAATTAGTGCTGAAGTCTGTAGTACTGAGAAGATGAAGGAAAGGTCAATACCATCAATTCAGCTTCAACTGAGGTTGTGCCAGCATCCAAAACAGATCCTCATATAAGATGTGATGACTCATCTCCTTGAAGAAACCTGCAGCGTGGTTTATTTCTTGGTTATTATAGAAAGATGTGTTTAGTCATCAAGGTCTGCTGCTGCCAAAGGAAAAAAAAGAACGAGTCGTCTAGCTCTCAACTTTGGGAACAAAGCTGGTTTAGTTCTCCATAAACAGGCATACATATACTTGTCTAGTCACAAAGCAAGTGTTGTTTATGTAGGGGTGTGATAGGTCTTACTGAGCATAAAAGCATTGTGCATTTTTATCATTATAGTCTCATTCAGAGCCAGATAGCACTGTACACAATAAAATCAGAGAGAAGCACACAATCCCTCACCAGCAGTCTACAATTTGATAGATAATAAACATGCAGAGAGTGAAAAAGAAGGAAAAAAGTCATTGAAATTTTTGTATTTGGCATCATGCTTTCTTTTACATTTACTGACACCAGAAGTTATGACCCAGAGCATGCAAAACTCATCTTCCCAGGGAATCATCATAGAATCATAGAATGTCTGGGCTGGAAGGGACCTCCAAAGGTCGTCTAGATGAACCCCCGTGCAATAAGCAGGGACACCTCCAACTAGATCAAGCTACTCAAATAACAAGTGCAGGGGTCTCTTCACAGAATGATGAGCCTGAAAGCTGTGGGATGGAAGGAAACCACTGAAAGAAGTTTCAAATTCTAGGAATCAAAATAGCCCCTTCTTTGTTTCAAAGCTGCCAATGGTTGTCTGGTATATCTATAGTCAAGTAACTTGGTTCAGTATGTCCCTTTATTCCATGTGTTTGTATAGATTTAAAGAAAAACATTTTCTTTTTGTCTGAATTTGCTGGACAGACTCAGGTTTTTCTTAGGAAAGACATATAAGTTAATATAATAATGCAATCTGTAAGAGTAATAAATATTCTATGAGTTCTAGTTCACAGTGAATTAATTATATTTCAAACTATGAAGTGAAACAAAATATTTCTACTAATAAAATTAAACCTTATTGGGAATTATTAAAGTCTATTCATTTAATATATTTGGGTTGTGTTTAGAAGCCTGGAAAGCAAGGCAAGGCATAAGATAAGGTACTTGGTGTTCAAGCAGCATGTACTTAAGGAAACTCCATTGATCATTTGAAAGTTGGTATTGTAGCACTTCCCAGCTGTCTTTTATTCACAGCTTCAAAAGGCTATTTATGGTTTCTGGTCATGCTGGAGAGCTGAGAATGAGGCAGCAGGGGCAGGAGAGCCAGCCACAATGCTGGCAGTGGGATACCTGAACTGAACCTGACCCTTTGTGGCACAGGGACACGCAAATGCTGTGACTGCATGTACAGATGACAGAGAAAGGAAATTCCTGTTTCTTTGTAACATCTGACTGTGGGCTTTCCAAGAATGCACAAATATTGTGTAAAATTCTTATCATCTCTTCTGTTGCAGTTGCTACAAAAGTCTGGCCTTACTTTTAATAGGAGTCACCAGCTGTATCTCTATGACTGAGTTGTGTAAGGTGAAGCTAATCAGCTTGACGTAATCATCTAGGCTGGTGGGATGATTCAGCCACAAGAGGTGGCAGGACTCCTCAGTCCTGCCAAGGGGGCCTAAACAGCTAGCTTAGTCTACAAACTCAGCAATTAGTCAGCCAAAGATATATGAGATGAATCTTAACATCTGAAGCAGGGAAGGCTCAGACTGGACATTAGGAAGTGTTTCTTTACTGAGAGAGTGATCAAACACTGGAACAGTTTTCTTAGAAAGGTAATCGATGCCCCAAGCCTATCAGAGTTTAAGAGGCATTTGGACAATGTCCTTAAAAAACTTTTGGTCAGCCCTGATTTGGTCAGGCAGTTGGAGTAGATGATCATCGTAGGTCTCATCCAACTGAAACAGTCCTGTTCTGTTCTGTTCTGTTCTATTCTATTCTATTCTATTTGCAGTCATAAACTTTCTGTCAGGTTAGCATGTTGCTACAGAATGCCAGCAAGAAAAGTTCAGGGTCTTGTTAGATGATCATTTTTAGTCTTAAAATCATCTTCAGTGATCATCCTTAAAAGTTACAAATTAGTCTCTTAACAGTCACAGCTTTTCTAATAAGCTGCTTCTGTTCTCCCAGTTTGGGGGAGCCAGGGAGCCCAGACAAAGTTTAAGTCAATAGATATTATTCCTTTTGACCAATGATCCTAAAATCGGGACGTATGGTAGTGATTTCTCTGCCTAAAATTGTAGATAATCTTCCTCCAACAATGAAAACAAAAGAAAGATATAGAAGCTAGGTTGTTATTTTATTCATCATCAGCCTTTGACACCAACTCTGCCTTACTGACTTGTTTTGCAGTTTTCCCTCAGACATGTCCCACACCCTGTTGGGCAACTGCCAGCATAATTTAATGAACCTTTATCCTCTTGTCTGTCCTGCTGTACAGTCTGCATCATCTGGGAACATCAGTAGGAAAAAGTTCAGCTCTGCCATTAATTACAGTATGTTGATAACGCTAAATTGTAGTTGTATCATTTGTCTTGGAAGCACAGATGAAAACATGAGCTGTAAATGTCCTAGATTGGATGATAGTTTAAATTTTCATATAGACTTTTCTCAAATGATCTCTGGGAAAAAATAATGGTTTTGAGTGCACATCTGAAATCTCTGAGGATTTTCAATCTTTTTTCATTGCAATTGTTTTTCTTCATCTGCTTTCCAGGCCAAAGCAGAGTGAAAACATGAAGCAACTTATATAATCCATTCTGTAATTTGTTCTGAAAACGCAAATGTGTTTTTAAGCAGGTGAATAAAAATGGTGGGTTTGAATTAAATGAAAAATAACTGTGTAGAAAAAAGGATATTATTCACTGTGAAATCCTTTTTTTTAAAAGAAAAATTATTACTGACTTCTTGCTAATTTCATATATCAACCAAATGGTAAGAATTGGTGATGATGAAAATTACAAACAAAGGGGTACGTACTCTATTAGCAATACACACTGTTGCTCTTTCTCTTGCTAGTTGATGTATTTTTCTCTCTGTTCTTCTCCAAGAATCTGTTTATGTGATTTCTTCTCTACCTATTTAAAAGTCTACCATGCATGCATTCAGGTTAGAAGGACAGAGCCATTTATTTTTTACATTATCATATTCACCAGTGGTTCAATGTTTGCAGTGCTATCATTCAAAGGTTAAGGTTAAAAAGAGTTGATTTTAGAACAAAGAGAATCTTAACCTTAAGTTCCAGAAAGTATTAATTTCAGTTGGGATGTTGGGCATCAGCTAGAAGAAAATAAAGTAAGGTAATATGGGTCTCCCTTTAGAGATGAATTTGTCTTTTGTGTTTTTGAGCATCTACACGTATTGCTAAGTTTCTCTGAGTGCTGAAAGGGTTTATGTGGCAAAGGATAAGAATGAGCAGTAGAGTGGGGGTGAACTGTCTGCTTAAAGAAACCTGTTATATTTTTCTACAGCCATTTGTGGAGCTACATAACACTGCTTAGCTTCCACTGATATAACCATAGAAAGCTTTTTTTGTTACAGCTCAAATAATTTAATGCAATTCAGTGTGTTTTCTTTTAGAATGTTTCATAACTGCATCCTGCACTTCAAAGTTGTGGAAAAATATTAGAGTAGGAATAGACAAATCTGCTTCTATGTTAAGAAGATTTATATATAATATAGCTTTGTTATTTCCATCAGTTTCCTAAAGGAAATAACACCTATATTAAGTATCAGATAGAGCTACAGGTAAAATATTTTCAAAGATCAGCTTATGGTATTTTATAAGTTACCAAGGTTGTTAAATCTAGATCTTCCTTTAGGAAAAGCAAGCTTGGAGATAAACAAAGATCCTACCAGTCAGGAATTGTATTGGAGCTCTTTGATTCTATTACATGCGTCACAGACTCCCTGGTGTAGCCCTACAGAAATCTGTTCTGAAATGAGCCTCAAGGACCATGAAGAGATTGATCATTTATATAAAATAAGCTTTTTCTGGTTTATTCTGCTTATGCAACTACCGTAAAAGCATTTCCTTTCTTGTCAAATACATTGTTCACCATCCAACAGGTCTTAAGATGCTAAAAGAAATATTTTATTTTGCACCAGCAGATAGAATTCTTGTTAAGTGCTTTGCCATTATGTTAAGTAAAGTTCTGCCTACCTCTTGGCTTCTATTCCTTTCTTGCAATGAAATTAGTTGTACCTTCTTTTTCTGTACTTTTGATATAATCTAGTGTGAGGATTATAAAAACTCTGATTAATTTCAAGTATATTGAGTGGAGTTTGACCACTTCAGTACAAAGAAAAAAAAGATAATTTCAGATGGATTGACTTTAGATGTACTTTAAGTACTTTAAGAAAACCCTAACAAAGTCTGTAAGAATAAAGAAAATTGCTGAGTTCCCTCTGCAGCCTGTATCTCTTCTTGCTCCCAGTTATTGCTTTTGGTTTTGTCTGAAATTTCAGAAACACTGATATCATGTTGAAAAGAAGATATCAGTGTGTTGGGGGGTGGGGAGAAAGGCAAGCAACAGAACAGGGAATGCCATTCTTATCATTCTTCTGATGCTAGTTCAACAAGATGTTTACGTGTATGCCCAAGTTTTGCCATTTAAAAGCATTAGGCTACAAGTCAGGTTGAGGTTTATTGGAGTCCTAAGTAACTTGCTTATCTGTGTCTCTGAACAGAACGCTTCTTTTAGTAACATAATAGTTTCTATAAACAGAATTCAAGCTTAAGGAATGCCAGGTCCTCATGTATGGTTTTTATCTTCTTCATTTCTGTGGGAGTCAACACTGGCCATCTGCAGTAGTTAAAGATGGTGGAGAAAGTTGCTAGAGAGTTCCTTAAAGAGCTTGACGTGCTAGCAAAATCAGTAACAAATTAGTATTGTTTTTCTGATGCAGCTAATCCTCTTTTCTCCAGAACTTTTTGATCTTTAGGTGAAATATTTGTATATTTGTAAACAATAGTCTAGTGGGGTAAATATCTGCCTGGGATAGCAGATGTGATATGCACAATACTGTCTTTCATGGGTGATATTATTCCCAGAAAAATACTAACTCTAATGTGTCTTTTAAATATACTCCTATCATATTAACAAGTGAAACTGTATTTGACCACAATTCCAATAAATAATGTGATTTTCTACTGTCATAACTCTCACACTATCATGAGAGAGGATATGTTGACTCCTAAATGGTAATTTCTCTTAAGATGTAGGAGAACTAACGAGCTAATTATAAATCTAGCTGAAGGGAAGACTTATGGACTCAGTCCACATTTATACCTAGAATTCATTGTTTTTATTCTGAAAGGATGGTGAACTCAGTGGAATCTGTTAGGATTTCAGGCACTGTACTTAGACCATGGAAGTAAATCCTTAGCATTGTTACCTAGGTTTTTAACGATTTTTTTTTTTCTTTATTGATTGAGTTATTCCTCATGTAACAATTTTGTTTTAATTAATTAACTAATTGTATCAAAGAGTGCTTGAGATTTGTAATAACAGGTATTCTAATGGTTATCAATATATAAAAGTATGCAAAATTTGACCTAGATTCAAGGTAGGTCATGCTGATATTTTGAACCCAATAAGAAAAAAGGATGTGTTCACCTATTTCCTGTACTAGGGGTTTAGTTGAGGCACAGATGAAGAACAATGGGAGTCACAAAGGGGAATATTTCACCCCTACTGCAAAGTGACTGGGAAAATAAAAGGGGGGGAAAATGGAACCTCAGAGGTTTTGATAATAAACCTTAGAAGCAACACAGGGGATGAATTTGAAAGACTGTGCTTTTCAAATTATTTTTCAAGCTCAAAACATAATCTTTTTTCTCTGTTAATTTTAAATATAATTTTTAAATCAAATGGATGAGCCCTTTATGCACTACCAATCGTCCCTGATTATGTAAATCATGCTTTATAATCAAGATATAGGAATAGACCCTAAGGTAGAAATATTATCATTGACAAAAATATCTCCATATAGCTGAGAAAAAATGATTTCTTTTTTTTTTTAATAAATATGATATCATAGTATATTTTTTTCCCCTCAGTGTGAATTAACATTTGATACTGAAGGACAAACAAAAAATTAGATTTGAGATGCATAGGTACAATAAGTATATTAAAATTAATATCAATATGAAAAACACTACAACATTCTGCAACAAAAATTCTTCTTTTGAAGCCTTAAATTGGAGTTTAAGAAACATTCCATATTTATTGATTGAAATGGGAGTACTACAGCAAAAGCTTTAAAGTATGAAAACTTTCTCAAGGAACAACATGTAATTGTTATTAAACTGAGTTTAATGTCATTATTTCAAAGCTTCCATTTAGAAAGACGTTTATGTCATTTAATCCATCTGTCAGGCTGCTCAAGACTGAGCTCTTCATTAACATATAAAATGAAAAAGAACTCCTACAAAGAATTGGACATGTTGACAAAAGTGGGTGAAAATGTGCTTTACACTTTTACTGAATGTGTACAAATATCTAAGTGAAAAACACAGAATTTGAGATAACTTTATATTTTCCTCAATTAGTTTAATGAATACAAATGTGAGAGAAAGCTTTGAGATATTACTGAAATACACATCCCTGATTATTCTACAAAGTTTGGAATTCCCATTCAACAACATGGCTTTTGTCCAAAGGCAATTTCCCTAGATAATCAAGGAAAAGCTTTGCTTTTACTAACACAACTGTGTAATGCACTTTCTGTGTTTAGACTGACAAATCCATTGAAAAGAATACATTTGTTCTGTTTTACTTGATCCAGCAGAAAAGTTCTGATTTTTTTAATTAAAATGTGTTTGACCTTGGATTATTAAGTATGAGAAAAAATAAATAAATATATTTCAAGTTTTATTTTTATAGTCTTTCTGTTCTTCAGCTTGTCATCCAATAAAGCAGAACATTTAAGTCTTACTATCAAACAGCTATAACTACTTTGCCAAGCATGATTTTTTAAACTTGTCAAGCAGTCATTCCTCTTCCGTTGCAAAACATCCAACTTCAAGCTTCTTAAATTTCTTGCCAAACAAACATTTCAGAAGAATATGCAGTAAATTCCCACTTTATGAGAGCCTTTTTACAAACTCAAAGAGAAATCCTGAAAGATGTTCTCATTAACGTTTCTCATCAGAAGCTCAGTTAACTGATGTTTCTGCACTGAGGTCAAAGCAACATCTATAAACAATAGTTCGGTGAGGAACTGGGTGAAAAAGCTAATATTTTGGCCCATTGGTTAGCACCTGTCAAGAATTAGAGTGGTATGGTATTTTGTTATCAAATTGTCAACATCTGATTAAAAGTTGTATTCTTTAGTTGTAGCACAGGTTGTGTAAGTAATTAAAGTGTTGTCTTTCTGT
>NW_008611663.1:107770-129205 GCF_000691845.1 Merops nubicus | reverse complement strand
GCAGGAAATTCTAACAAAATCTGTATCATTAACAAGCTACTGAAAATAAATGAAAGTGACTTTGCTCTGGCACTGGATAGTGTTAGAAATTTGTGTATGAAGCTAACTAATACATTCTGCTAAGAAATCCCAGTTTTCAGCATCTTCTGACTTTTTGCCTTCAGTCAACTTTTCATGCTGAAGTTTTCCATACTTGCTCTCAGATTCAGGCTTTTTCTTTTGGGGAGCAGGGTGTTAAATTTCAGCACAGGTTCAGATACTTGAAAGAATGAGAGTAGATGGTAGTTTACTGAAAGGAATTCCCAGGTATTTGTCTGATGCATTCTGGACTATTCATACTTTAGTACAGCATTTTGCCAGGAATAGTGAAAAATGGTGTTGGAAATAGACATCTCTTCTCTGTTTGAAAGACAGATTTGGCCAAGTTAGCAGAGTCTTTAAATTTTCTGGTGCAGCTGTTTGGTGGGTGCTGCCAGTATTTGCCATGGATCCCTTGTGGGTGACCCAGGCACCTTGCTCCTGCTCTAGTCCCACAGCGTGCTGGCTGCACTGAGCCCACCAGAGCTGCTCCCAGGAGCACCGTACACATCCCAGAAGCAAAGAGGCTTAGGGTCAGCAGAACTTTCCCCCATGGCCTGGGGCAACAGTGAGTCGTGAGCCAGAATTCCCATCTAGCATGCATGTTATGCTAGCTTTTCCAGGAGTAATAGATTACGGATCTATACCTCCAACTCTCTTCATGATTTTATAGGAACTCCTGTCAGCTACTTTGTTGTTGGCGGACAGCTAACAATGTTTTTGTTTCTTACAAAAAGCTCCAAGAAATTCCACAGACTCTCTTCTGGATGATCTGAGGTTGTCACTCCATCTTTACATGGCAAATTTTCTCAACTTATAGGGGGAACTGTAAGAAAATGTGAACCCATTCAAGACAATAAATTCAACAAATAAACTTGCTAATTCTTAACTGAGAGGGCTCTGCTTTTTGAAGATGAAATGGTAAAGTCAGCAAATAGTCTTCATACACATTTGAGTTTGACTGGCATAGGAAGCTGGGACCATCTAGATGTGTCAGTTCTGTGTTGGAATGCTGGCAGGAGTGCCCACAGAGGGGTAGAGTATCAGGGGCCAAGAGTATCAAATTGCTGAATCTTCTTTCCATGGATAAATAGGGAAAATAGGAGATATTAATTTCTGGAGGTTATTTGCTGCCCTGAAGCCATTTTCCAGTGCCTCTAACCTTATCCTTTCTTTTCCCTAATAAAAAACCTACCACCACCAAAAATTAGGTATAGAGCTATTTTTTGCACAGGCTGTGCAGTTATACTAACTGTTTTGGTGATACATAAAGCAATTCATATGCTTTCTTGAAGACTTACAAAGGCATAAGACAAAAGAGACAAAATTGTTCTTCATGGAGGGATCTGAACTTGTTTCTAGTTATCCTCTGAGGAGAAGATGCTAGGAAAATCAAGTAAGAAACTAAAAATCAAACCCAAGATCATTTGTCTCTTGACTCAGCCTCTCTGAACAATATTGCCGACCACTAAATCATCTTTAAAAGCACAAAATCTTCCACCTCAGAACCACACTGCCATAAACTTTGTCTCAGGACCCTGTAATAACTGAAATGAGAGAGCACAGTGAATGTGCAAACTGAACTAAAATTGTACAGCCACTTTGTTCCCACTGAAGTACAACAGTTATGATTCTAGAAAAGGAAAAAAAAGAGTTCTCCTAAAAATCTTTTATACCTTCACACTTCACACACCTCAAGATCTTGCCTTTGGGGATTTGACAAAGTATAGCAGTATGTGGAAAGACATACTTGGCTTTAGTTGAGTTAGTCCTGATTTGTGGCCAGCTTCATGCCCAAGGTAGAGTGGAGCACTCTATTCCTCATTGCAGTTAAACATAAAAAAAAAAAAAAAAAAAAAAGAAATTATCACAATACAGGGTTTTTCTATTTTACCAGTATGCCAAGTTAACTATTCCCATCGCATTTTACAAAAAGGAGACATGAAATCAAGCTATACTGTCTTTTCTGAATACCACAGTAAGCCCTCAGGGGAGTCTGTGGCCATCTCTGCACAGCTGACAGAATACAACAGACAGTGAGTAGTGATTGATATTTGGAATCAGCTGGACACCTCAATTTTTGAAGTTCCCCCTCTATTCTGTTTGCAATAAACACATATTTTGAGATGCAAGAGGCCCCAGGAGATTTCAGGCCTCAAAGTAGACACTTCAGCTTGCTTACAGAAAGAAGTTTGCACCATCTCCCTGTAATTTTCCAAAGTGGTTTTACTCTTCTTTGAAAAGCTTGCTGTATGTGGGCAGAGACAATATTAACAACATTCATCTAAAACATGATGAACTCTTCTAAAAAGTTCAGTAACATAGTCCCATTTGAATGTGTTCTGTACTGACCTAAATTATTGCAAAACTTCCCAAGTTTTTTCATAAAACCATAATTCTCAGGGATACAATCAAACTATCAGACATAACATGCATATGTTTAAGAATGCTTTAAAAAGTATCTTCGTGCAATTTCAGAACTGCTGACAGTGAGTCAGAGCAGGGAGGCAGGTTTCTGCATCTGCTAAAAAATTGAGCAAAGCCTTCTGCGTTGTCCTACTTGGCCAAGACATTTTTTAGAGGGCTGGTTTTAATGGAATTACTCTGAGTAATTAGTGGAGAAGGTTTTTCATCATTGCACAGAGCAGCACCTAATAAAAAAGATTGCAGATCATCTCAAAATGTGTCAAAGCAGGAGTGTTTTCCCTTGCAAAAAGGACAGCATATTGTAAATGCTAAGTTCAGAGCAGTTTTACAGCTTCAGTCAGGAATCCTAAGACCAGTAAATACACGGTACATCGTAGAATATGCAATTAAAATGATTTATATACAGAAATAGAGAACAAAAACCTATTTTGCACCCACTCTTTCTCCCTCAAAACAATAAGAAAGAAAGCAAACCACATATCATTGGTATGAGTCATGTTGTTTCAGTCACTACTGGAGAACAGCCAGAGATTACAATGATGAGGTCAGTATAAGGCTCTATATTGAATTAAATGGTATTGCTTAGTGACAGCAGAGAGGCTGAATTTCTGGCAGCAGTTCTGGAGACTTATACTGAGCACAGAGCAAGGTGGAACAAAATGGTCATAAAAGCATCCACAGCTATATTTGAGCTCCATGGCTGGTATCAGTGGCAAGTTGCTTTGCTTTGTTTTAGGTTAAATACACAATCTATCTTCATCATGATTTTTAAAAACTTCATGAAGCCTGATGAAAGCATCAATCTATAAATGGAGGAGTTAACAGAAACACAGAAAAGCTAAGGTCTTAATTTTAGAAAACATCTTTTTACTCTTTGGACTGAAGTAAAAGACAGACAGATTTCATAATGTTATAGAACATCTTACAGAGAGAAGAGAGAAGCTGTTAAACCACCAGAATATTCTTATCTAGTCTCTGGGGCTAGTATGAAATGATTTGCTAGCTTTACAGCGCTTTGTAGATTTTCATTCACAGTGACTGTCTGAATTTGCATATAATGGTTAACTCTATGAATTCCCTTTGCAGCATGTTATTATTCTCTAATCCTTTACTTTTCTAATAAATTAAAGCAGTCTTTGGTAAACCGTTTGCATCAGAGAGTTGCCTTTGCAGATATCTAGGCTTTGCAGATTGACACATATTTCCCAGACTTATACAGAAACAAGCACCTCCAAAACGATAAAAAGAAAATACCAAACCATATGTCTAGAATATATTCCTACTGGGTTTCAAATCAGTTTTGTGTAGGGCAGTATTAAGACATTTCTGAAAAAATCCATATTATTCACTAAGCTGAGCACATGGCGCCATTGAAATTTATGTGGTTCATTCTTTAACTTCTGCATAGAGTGAAGTCAGATGAGGTAAAGAATATGACTGCATTATATTCAGAGAACAGATACAAATGAAATATGGAGCAAACGGTATAATGAGTTGCTGAGAAGGCAAATTAATTATATTTAGTGTCACTGAAGACATCCTAATAACATCACTACTGGATTTCTCTGAGATCAAATGATAGCACAACATATTTTAATTTTGTTCTTGGATAGAAGAAAGGAGCCCCAGGAATGGATCAACACCTCACTCTGCAAGACCTTGTACAAATATAGAACAAATTTTAGTTCTCAAAATTTTCACTATGAGATAATATTTTAATTATTTCAAGGGGGTTTATCCTGTAACAAAAGAGGTTAACGTTGCATTCAGCTTAAATTAGTGGCAGTTTGTATTCTAAAAGATTGGCCTAAATAATTTTGAATTTACACTAAGCTGAAGCTCTAAAAAGTGTTTTATAATTTTCTGTTGTGACATGATTTTAGGCAGTTCTGAGTCACAAATAACTGCCACATGTTTTGGTGTAGGCTCTGTATTACTGTATCTTATCCATACACTGATGTTCTTTGTTTAGATCCATATGCTGGGACCTGGAAAATATTACTCCTCTTTGAGATCTAAAATAAATCACAGAACTTTTTGATTCCTTGTTAGGTTTTGGCAAACTCAAAAAAAATTTTTATATTGATTTGAAAATACTTATTTTCTAAATACTTTGTCTATAAGATTAAATTCTAGCCATTTCCTTGTAAGCATTGTGCAGCAAGTATTCAAATTACAAATCATAGGGGACAATTTTTTATGCTGTCATTATTCATCCCTAACAGCCAGATCTACAATTGAAATGCAGCAAAAATCATGTGTATTTTGAGTGGTGAAAAACGTATTATGTAATTCCATGTATTTAAAGCACGCTGCATTAGGGCATTGACTGTTTTGTTTAGTGGTAAGAGTTTTGTTCTCTCCGTATAGATTTACATTCTTACCTCCAAGACAGAGGAGACTACGTAGTTTCCCATGAGAATATGAATGTACAGCGTGAGTTCTACAAAGGAGCAAGCAAACTCACATGGGAGTGCTCTGGGCTAAACCATGGGTCTATTGCTAATTCATTTCAAAACATAAAAGACAGTAATCACTGGTCATGATCTTTTCCACATGATTTCCAAACTTTTAATAAAATTTTAGTCTTCTGACTCTCATTAACATTATGAGTTGTCTCATATGATGGGATCTTTTCACATAGAAGCCCAATGTGATGGTTTGAGGAGCCCGCATAGGTATAGGACTTCTGAAGATTGTTTTACTTTATGCAATGACTGTAACTTACCTTATCTCTTAACATAATGCTTCACTATGAATTCTCAAAGCTCTTTGGCATGTGACCAACTCCAAACAGGATGTCTGTGAGGGGCCAGGGTTGTTCAGGAGGTGGGATTGACCTGACAAGAGGATATGTTCCGTACCCATGACCCTGCCTCCCCAGGCCTCTCAGAAGTGCAACAAACCTTACACTTATGGTTCTTAAACACTTCTAATTGCCAATGTAATGGACATCCACAGCATCTTTTATACAGCAATGGCAGTAACACATGTCTAGGTCTACAGAGACCATTGAACAGCATGTCCAGCCCAAGCACAGGGCCACAGGGAATTTCATTTTGCAGCAGAAGTAGGTGCTTCTCAGTCCCATAGCATGCAGTAGCTGCAGGATATGAAGGAAGTGGTTGAATACTTGCCCTTAATATGACTCAGAAATTGAATTTTTTTTCCAGTCCCTCAGAGCCTGCAGTAATTATGGTATACCAGAAAGGCCTGTGGGAGGACCCTTGGCATGAAAACATGAGCTTTGACCCATCTTTGTGTTCTTTCACACAGCAGTGAAGACCTTTAGCAAAAGTCTCTTGATTGCAGACTGTAAAACTATACCAGAAAATAAGGACCTTTCCCTCAACTCATTTGTGCATGCTTTCTCCCTAGCGTTAGGTAACAATTAATAGGCTTTTGAATTTTTTCTGTAGTGCTCACAGTCTTAACTTCATTCTTATTCTATTGTCACTATTAAATATCTGCAAATCTCTCATAAAAAAGGAGAGATGCTTCCTGAGCTATGCATTAGTGCTGCTTCCTTTTTCACAGAAGGATGATATGGGGTTTTTTTAATTATTTCATTACTACAGGCTTTTTTGCTTTTATTCCTATAGTATGCATATAATTAAGCTTGATATAATAGCAAGGGTTTGTTCCTTATTAAAGTATTGTCATTAAATACGCTATGTAGTTGGAATAAAATTACAGAGATGTCTCAAGTAAAAATAATGTGACTCAGTAACTCTTGTGTTTTTTTTCAAGGAGTGGTATGATAAAAGAGTAATAAATTCAGTTCTATGAAGAGTAAGCCAAAAAGGATGTTAATGAGCATAATAATTTAACTTTGTTTTTAGTGTGCTTGCACCAACATACTGTTCAGCTTCATAGTGAGAAGGATAATGTTGTTTTTACCATGATCCACGATGGAAATTGGGTACAGAGTTACCCTCAGTTTAGAAAAAGTGCTTTATTCTTCTAATGCACTCAACGGAAGGGAGAAAAAAAAAAATGAGCAACACAAAAGCAAAACTTAAAAAATGAGAACTAAGGGAACACTGAATCACATAAACATAATTGCTACATCACACTTCAACCTCAAATGTGCCATGAAGCATTTTATTGCACCTCGCCTCCTAGCTCTGCCTGTGAAGTTTGCACAGAAAGTACCATTCAGCAGGTTTTGTCATGCAAGTGCGCTTTTGCGTCAGTAATTTGATAACGCTGTTACCTTACAGAATGCAGCAGCATTAATTGTAGGAGCACATTAACATTCCCCAAATGATCACAATAGTTGCAGCACCTGCATCTGGTCTCTGCCTGCTGCTAGTGCTAAACCCAACTCTGATGAAGTTGATCTGCCTTTTCATCTTAGGTTTGGTCTGAGAAAGGGAAAGTTTTTCATTAGTAGGGTGACTCTAGTGCAAGGCTTCTAGCTCTACCAGATCAAAAACTTTAAACCGACCAGCTGTAGGCTTTTCAAATGCACTTATGCACCTTATTTCATAACATTTGTGGGGGCCAAAGCAGTGGCACTTTAACTAAACAGGGGAGAATGTTGTTAGCTCCAGCTGACCTTGTGCATATTTCCATCAAGTGTAAAGCCTTTGTTCTGATCCATATTCTGGTTACATGGAGCCTTTGTCAACACTTTCTAAAATCTGGACCTTAGAGAGCTTAATTCACTTATCAGAAGGGTCTAAGACCTATAGAAAATGGATCTTACAGTCCCTTTCATACAGAGGTGAAGAGCATGGCTCCATTGCTAATCACATATTTAACACCGAGGCAGGGGTGCTAGATGTTTTTCTTTGGTAGATAGAAAGGTGACTAGAATGGAAAGAAGCATTTAAAAAAAGGCAAACAAACATCTCCTAGCAAATATATTTCTAAAGCTTGCAACAATGAGATCATATGCTTTACCTGTGTTACACAACTAGCTGCCATACATCAAAAATCTGGACTCCACAGTGACATTATAGACTGAGCTGGGACCAGTAATGTGATCAGCACACATGCAAGTAGCACACAAATAAGAAAACACTGTGCTTGGGCAGGCAAAAACTTCTTGCACTGGGCATCCAGCATTACTTTTGCAAGTACTCATCACTTTCCACAAATTCTAGAAAAGTCAAAATTCAGCCATGATTCCATGAATCCACCCGTAAATATAGATTTCTACAACAAAAGAAAGAATCTGCAGAACAAACAATTGTACCAGAGCAAAAGCAAATTTCTGGCCCATCTTAGAACACATGCTGTAAAATATTGAGACAAAACCACCCACCTTTATGACTTTAGCACTTTTCTCTTAGATTTCATGATTACACTACTGTAATTTGGAAAAACTATGGTAGCCATTGGAAGCTAGATTTCATTTAATTTTTTATGTATTTTACATTTGTCACCTAAATTCATAGAATTCTGAAAAAAATACAAGATTTTTTAGTAGATGAAGACACAGCAGCAGATGTCTGGCAATATCTATGCATGCCAAAATAAGAACTGTGAAGTCAATTTCCATCAAAAAAAGTCCATGCCTTTGTAAGGAAATATCTAATAATACAAGATAGATTAAAACCCCAAAAAGTCTCAAACATGGAATTCCTTTTTAATGTTATTTATAGAGTTTTTTTCACAGCTTCACATGGAGTTTTCACTGGAGTTATCTAAATCATTTTTAGGCTGCTGTAGTGGCATGCAATTGAGACAACTGTGTGCCACATGGAGATTACATTAATATTTTACATCTTGATAGGGTTGTTAAATTTGCCTTGTAAATATAGCTAGTAATTGATCTGGAATAGTAAAACATTGATTATTGTTCTCATTTCCTCCATAATGAGGGTTTTCATACACTGTTACAGTCAGGTACAAACACTATCCAGTTGATGTGGACTGCTATCAGTGGAGCAGAACAGCTTCACCAGGAAGGAGGGGTGACAATTGCTCATGGTGGTGATACTGCCACCAGAGGAGGGGCTCTGAGTATCTATCTCTTTGCAGTATTCATTGTTGTAGTTTGCTTGAAGGAACATGAATATGGAGACTAGAAGCCTTTGGGCTGACAACTGACATTCATAGCTGCAGACTGATAATATATTAAATTGAGATGTTATCTGTTACTTTATAAGCAATACAGAGTGTAAAATAGTCTTGATGTAGCAAACTTTCCCTTTTCTGAACTATAAGTGAAGTGCCATTGAAGAAACATCCTATTTCATACTGCAAGGAAGCATTTAGTACACATACGTATACTTGCAATGTTATACATTTTTCATGTCATTTGACATCTTAAAATGCAAAGTGGCTGTCTGATATGGATCTAAATGGGATAATGCACAAGTGTACAAAAGATAGTACAGTAGGCTGTCATTCAGAATTGCTATTTTAAGGAGGGATTTTGTCTAGAAGATTTTGTCAGAAAGTATTGGAATAAATTCAGACAGTATATTCCCCTTTGGAGCAAAGCTGATTTCTATATAATTAGCAGAAATACTGCAAAGGACAATTCGGTTACTCTTACGGCTATCTAGCCACTAGTGACAATAATCTAGAAATGTACATTATTAAATACTTACCTATTCATCGACATCCTCAGAGGTGAAGATTTAAAACTAAGTCAAAATTTTCTGTGCAGAATGTACTATTCTAAAAGCATTTAATTTACACCGCAATAAGAGGTGACAGAAATTGCATTAAGAGTTCAATACTCAAGCCAACCAGGGTCATGAAAGAAAAATGTTTCTTGCTGCCTAAAATACATTTTGGATCTACTCCTTGCTCACATCTATCAGTTGTTAATACAATAAGTAGATAAATTGTTCTCATCTCTGTCTTCTGAAAGGAATTTCTAGACTACTGTTAACTAAAGCAAATTGTAATCTTATACCTTCATTAAGTAAAATAAGGAAGAGAGGCAATTTGGTCTCATGCCCCCCCCCCACCCCCCAAAGTTGGAAAATAATAACTTTTCACTTCTAATTTGGTAAAATCAAGTCACTTTCCTGTCTCTGTTTCTCTACCTGTAATGATTTTACTACTGCCCCTATATACCTCATGTTATTCATTAATTCTAAAGTGATTTGAAAATATAAGGAGTCAAGTGTTGTTATTAAATCACTAAACTGTCTAAACAGAATTACAAAAAATAATTAGCAATTCAACAGAATGCTATTATCTGTGTAGTGTGATGATGAGATCAAAAATTGGAGAATGCAGAACCCATCTGAATACAGAAGAAATAAGCAACAGTGAAAACTTATGTGTGTTTCAATTAATTAAAATGCACATAAATGAATTCTAAATACATTATTGTGTCATATTAAATGATCAGATTTAAGACTTTGAAAATCATTTTCCTTTCTATTTAAAAATGAATTTTGTGGCTCAGCTTCAGCTCTACACGATGAAGCAGAAAATCCTTCCTGCAAGTGTCAATGAAATGAAAGTCTACAGCAATTTCATCAGTGTCAATCATTGCTAGTTAGAACTTATAGGTAGTACCAGATCTGTAACATATCCTTAATCTCTGTGTTCTTAAAAAACCAAATATTCCCTTTAGCTACATGTGTTCACATCTCAGTGGAAGTCACTGGGAATTGTATCTGGCATCTCTGGGCAGAATATGACATTTATTGTAGAAATATGTGCTTTTACAGTTCATAAGTAGACAAGCAGATTGTTAAACACCATGTCATCACAATGGTTGTATTGACAAAAGAACAAACAAACAAAAAAAGATTAATATATGACCTGCAACTCTGAAAGAAAATCCAGCAGCTGTGTCAGTTATTATTCTCTTTAAATGAAAAGAATAATTCTCTTTGGACAGGTGTGATTTTCTGTATGGGTGGGGTGACCTCTTTGAATCATTCTGTTAAAGCTAGTAGTAAAGTATAATAAATATATTTATAGAATTGGAGATTGTTCCTAAGAAGTCCAGTTTGAGAGTAGAATTCATCTAATACTTAAATCAGCAAAATGTGATCTGGGAGGCTGGTTCAGGTCCATGCTTTGCCACAAACTTCATCAGTCAAAGTCTCTTAGATGCCAATCGAAATGGATGTAGACATTTAAATGCCATTGAAATCCTGGGCAATTCTCACTTCCCCACAAAGAAAAATGTGATAAAAATATTCTTCTGCTGTGACTGGAAACTGTGAACATAAGTACAATATCTTGATTTAATCAGACACAACAAGATGAATCAACAGTGGTTAGTCACTGGAACGGGCCGCCCAGGGAGGTGGTGGAGTCATCATCCCTGGAGGGGTACCAAAAACAAGTAGATGTAGCACTTGAGGCTATGGTCTAGTGGTTAGGGAAATGTTAGGAGAAAGGTTGGACTTGATGATCCTAGAGGTCCTTTCCAACATATTTTCCAATTCTATGAATTAAGTGAAGTTGCAGAATCATATGCTTTCTGCTGCAGTAAATTTGAAGCTACCAATATTTCTGTGCTGTCCCAAACAATAGACGTATCAGGGAGCTGCAATGTCAATAAAGAGATGCAAATACTACATAGTTTGCATATAGAATCAGGCTGCAGGAAATTCACGAGCTGCTTTATACAGGTACCAAACTGCTGACTTCCCACCAAAATTAGGAATGTGAAGGAGACATTCAAATCACAATGCATTTTCTTTTAGAAGTTTTTCCTAATTTTTTTGTCAGCATTAAGCATATAAAACAAACAATGGAAAAAGGTTTCTTCCTTTGAGTACAGTGGAGAGTAGAAGAAATACAACAGGACATCTCTGGACCATATTTTCAGATAGGATAACTTGAAAAATATTGAAAAGGAAATTGTTTGGTGAATACACCTGATCACCAACACGAAATAAAAATATTGTACGAAACAAAACTCGATATAATTTCTTAAAATATAACATTAAAAACTATCTTAGTGGTCTGTCATAAGAATAACCAGGTGGAGATCTATAAAAGATGGGGTTATTTCTCAAAAGCACTTGTGTGACCTGATGACAGAAGTGTCATTCACAACTGATGTAAATATTCCGAAGAATTTCTCTGAGATGCTCTAATAAAAGTGTGTTTAATCACTTAATTAAACATCTCAGGAAAGATTTAAGGAATATTTAAATATTAGCACAAATGTGGATTTACCTATAAATCCCAAGAAACACACATGAAATTAGTGCTTCTTGTTATAAAAGCACATGACTCACTAATAAGTCTTAGATGAATAACTAGCATATGAAGTCTGGATTCTGAGTGGCTCACCACTTTGGAGACTGGAGGGAAACAAATGTGAGTCCTCTCACTTTTTAGAAAAGGTTAATCATACCATCAGATGGTTTCAGTCTAGGTAGTGAGAACGATTGAGCACACCAGTGAAGTAATTAGGCAGACACAGCTCCAGGCAATGGAGGGAATGTCAATGCACTGTCAGACAGAGATAAGCAAAAGTGCAGAGCAAGGCTAAAAGTGTAAATGCTAATGTGGCATCCAGGTTGCGGAGCAGGATGCCAGACGTGTGAAGAGCTGTGATCAGAGATAGATTTTGGGGAAGGTATACAGTTATGAGTGAGATAGCACAGGGGAAAGGCATGAACTAGGACTGCTGGACGCCATGAAAGAAACCTTATAATGACCTGTAAAGAGGCAACAAATGAATCTGCTGGATATGCCATCTCTCAGGGGCAAGCCAGTCCTCAAGGAAACAGACTGTCACTGCTGTTTAACAAATGCTGGTAGTAGTTGTCTGGTAACTGGTCAGAGCACTCTAGGCATACTTATTTTCTTTACAAATTAAAAGATAGATACTAGTCAAGACTGCGTCCTTTTATTTTCATCCCTGGAAACACTCAAGGTCAGGCTGGATGAGTCTCTGAGCAACCTGATCTAGTTAAAGATGTCCCTACTCACTGCATGGGGATTGGATTAGATGACTTTTAAAGGTCCCTTTCAACCTAAACTTTTCTATGATTCAATAACTATTTGGCATAAGGGCTGCATAAGATTGACTAGCTTTGCTTAACCGTACATTTCAGCCACAATTATACCATATGGATCTCAACTGCCCAAATATGCTCCATTACCCAACCATCTGCCAAAGCTGATTGCGTCCTCATGAAACTTCACCTGTTTCAGTTTGAGAGAGGAAGATAAGTTTAAGGAATGTGACTAATTGGTCGTTGATAAACTAACTGATATCGTCAGAATTGATTTTGACTAAATGACAGATCTGAGAAGTTGGTATAGTGTGGAAGTGAGGAGGCCGTCAGCCAGCCCAGATGTAATGAAAAAAAAAAAGGTATTTCTGAAGTCTACCTTATTTGCTGTTTATTTTATTATTGGACTTGATATAATCGACTAAACGCAATTGACTGAGTTCCAGGGTATTTTCCAGTGTTTTCGGGTGCATGCAGATGAATATTTTTAATTTTCATTTGAGAAAAAAACAAAACCACAACAAAATCAAAGTTTTAAGGCAAGTAGAAATAAAATTCTTTATTAAGCCTCTCTCTTGAAAGGCAGCCCCTGAAAAGCATTGGTATAACTTGCATTACAGCTTCAAGAAGCACAATAACATCAAGAAACAGTAATACTATAGGAATGAGTGATCAAATGTACCAATTAATAGCGTAAAGTCATAGTAACCCATGCCAGCTCAGCCCTCTTGCACTATATCATCCTGTCTAGAAAGTGCACACTCTGTGAAATACAAAAGGATGGGCAGAAATAAAAGAATTCATTTTGTCGCATTTATTAGTCCCCTTCTGGTTTTCTGGATACTACTGAATAAAAGGGGAATATTCTCCTCTATCTCTGTTGTGAGTTACATTGTCTCAGATTAATTTCACATGTTTCATAGAATTGTGCCTGAAGAAAGAACTATTACATGAAGCTCTGAACTGAACACTGATGTGGCATTAAGAGCCTTTACAAACAAAGCTTAGGAGTGTAGATAACAGAGTAAGCTAGGTCAAGTCACACCAAACTAAGCCTTTTAGTATTGTGTATGTTCAAGTCAAATTTATTAGTTCCTAATGAAAAAACTGGCTTAAAAGCTTGGAGGGTGTTCTAGTGAGTAAAAATAAATGAGCACAGCCTCTTGAAACCAGAAAGATCTAGTTTAAATCCCATAAAAGAGCACCAGAAACAACCTGCCTGAGGAATCAAAAAATGTTTAAAAATAGTGGTGACATAGCAATGCACTTTATAATCTTGATTTAGCAGAGGAGGGAAGTTTGGAATCAGTGCCTTTAAACAAATATAAAAAAATAAACTGGCCTATGCGAAAATGTGCAAGAATTCTTCTGTAACAGTATCTGTAGTGTAGCTTTTGTCCTTATAGTTGAAGAACAACCAAGCAAGTCTAGGAAATATTTGCAGAACTTTTTATGGTAAACACATAAGTCTATTCACATCCTACATCAATTGCAAAAATACCTGGGAATTTGAAGGATAGCATATTTGGAAGTCCTAGAATTAAGTTTGTTGCACAGCTGCAATTCATTCCTTATTGTACAGAAGCATTATAATGTGGGTTTTATGTACTGTTCACATCCTACTATTTTCTGCAAAGGGATGTCCCATGCATATGTTCACACAAAGTACAAAGTGTTAACTTAATGCTTATCTGCCTTTCTTTTTTCCCTTTGTTCACTAGGTGTCTTGTGATGTAGTTATTTTGTGCTATTCAAAACCCACTGTGAAAACTGGGGGGAGAATGACAGACCTTTTGTTTCCTCCTTACCAAGTATATTGGCTCGAATACATATTCAAATTGTTTCAGCCACAACTTCTACCAGGAAAAAGGTAGTGTTATACTACATGACCATGCAAAAGAATTAGAAAATGAAGTATGACCTGAAAAAAAAAAATTTAATTGCAAGGAAGTTGTGAGATGGCATATTATATAGTCAGAATCATGACAGCTTTATTTTGTTTAGGTTAAATACTGATAGCCATATACTCACAGCAATATGTGTCTTACTACACAAGCCCATCCAGAGCCTTTAAGCATGTAGCTGAATTATTTTGTTCATCTTCTTAATTAATATTGTTATATAAAATTGGTTAAATTAAAGCTAACCAAGGCACATACATACAAGCTGCAAACTCGCACTGGATTTTAGTGTCATAAGACAAATTTTTCCTCTTTGGGTGGTTCAGTTAGTGTGAGTCCTCATACAAAGCCCATTCTGCAATAACTCATATGTCAGTTTGTAATGTAATTATCATTATGACTAGAAGATAGATGGGATTCCAGTAGCGATTATAAAACTAAATATTCATTAGACCAACTGCAGCATGGTTATCTAAGAAAATTCAGAGTCTGAATCAGTTGCAATAGAATTAAAATTTACTTTTTTTTTAATATACAATTTACTGATTGCAAAGGAATCTACAAGATGTACTCAAGATTTCTGAAATTAAATATTGCTTATGCAGTACGGTGCTAATGGTGTTGAAAGCAGGAAAGGAGAGTTGAATGGTAAAGATTCTGCTCTGAATATCAGATATGTGGAAGCAAGCGCTATAGATCAATTTTATTTTTTTCTTATGCATATTTATTTATATTATATAGAGGTGACTGATCCTTCTACTCTTTATTTTCAGTGTACATATTGCATGTACAACATACATGCCAATGTGAGCTGTTACCTTCCTCTTCTTGGTCAGATTGCAATGTCATTGTACCAGACCTGTAGTTTTCCAGGCCAATGTATATTCCTATACTCATATATTACTAAAGTGAATGAAGCAAAAATAGAAGTCCTATTTCAAAGATATTTCCCATTAAATTATGTTCTTTTCTTTTTACTGATCCAGTTGTGATGATTTGAACAACCTACTAATACCAGGGAGTTTGCTAACAAGTATTTTCAATAACCTTTATACTGTTTCTGTATACTAAACTAAAGAAAGAAGTTAATTGTCTTGATACATTAATTTGAAATAAATTTCTGACTCAGGCATCAGATAAATAGATAGCTTTGTCTATGATTTGCTCAAAATAATACAATAACACACTATGTAATGGTTTGAAAACAAACCAGTGAGAGACTCCAAGTCAGAAATACAATTTAATAAGAAAAAAAAAAAATAAAAGCGATAATACAAAGGAAAACCACAAACAGAGTCAGAATACAACCTGATACTCTGTAGTTAGGGTGGTGGTAGCAGTCCAGATGAAACAGTGGTCTTGTAGAAAAGATCTGGTAGCTCTTGTCCTCTGGAAATCCAGTGGGTAAGGCCCCCTGTGCTGTACTGAACCCCAGTTTATATCCAGGTAGGAGCACTTGGCTCCTCCCCCTGGGTGGAGCATCTCACAATGGGTTGATATCAGTCTATGAGTCATGCAGGGGGTCCTTGCTGGTCCATTAAACAGAAATAGCTCCTGGGGGGAGTTCTGTATGAGTCATGGGGCGAGGCATGGATGGGCCCATTAACCGGGAGGACTCCTCCTGCTGGGTGGGAAGGTGTTAACATCTCCCGTGACCTTGACCCTCTTTCCTTATCTGTTATAGCCTGGGGTGTGAGGTCTGTCCTGGGCAGCTGCTACCCATGATTTTCTTAATAGCCCATGAGCACTGACATAGAGAGTATAGAATACACAGTTTTGGTTCTACCCACATAAGGATACACTGGTCCCAGCCCCTGTAACCATGACACACTAAAAGATTAAACTTTTCACAGATTCTATACTGTTCTTCCTTTTCTATCCAATTTTTTAAAACCTTGATACAATAAATGAATACATTTCAGGCATGGTCTTGATCAAAGGAAAATATCGTTGAGTTTTTATTTAAGGCAAATAAATGTGTACTTATGTTTTCCTTCTACGAGCAGATTAAGATCAGTGCATAGAGGCTATAGGCTTGGTGTTCACTTGTGAATAAGTTCAATGGAGCTTTAAAGGAAAGTGCCTAATTCATGCAAGTCTAGATAAAGCCATCTCTTTTGCACTCAGAAAATTATAAGCAAGTGAAACCAGAATTTTAATGTTTGTCCCTATATAACCTTTATGTATAAACACTTGCAACAGAAAAGGAGTGGTTGTTACTTTTACAAGATTAATATTGAACACACAACATGCACACATGGATACACAAAATATCCTTAAATTAACGGTCTATGCGTAGCCAGGTACATATATGTGTTAGGATAGATGTAATTTATTTTGGTTCAATTTCAGGAAATCAGCAAAAAACTACGCATTTAAAAGGACAAAGAAGAGATTTCAATACTGCAGTGCATGGAGCTTAAATCAAGCTCATTACATTAATACAACCTTCCCTTCGTATCAGAGGACTTTGGATAAAGCTCTCTTCCAGTTTCAGGGATAACCCAAATCATCCTGCACCTACTTTGAGTTCAGGCATTTAGATTGTGGTAGTCATCCAGGCCAGTGGAAAACTATTGTTTCCTTTCAAGACACTTTATCACAATTTCTTTTAGCACGTGTGAAAATAGGAGGGTTAGCAGTTGTCTTTTATCACTGCCTGCTCCTCTCCATTGACTATAACTCAAGCAGGGATGTAGCTTTGACTAGATACCTAACTTTCAGAAGGTAAAAGTTAAATAAATTTAATCCTGCCCTGTCTTTTAGTACCATGAAGTTTAGGGGAGTTTACTGTGTTTGCTATGCTCATTGGTAGCCTAGTACATAAGTTATACCAAATGGAATCTGGAAAAAGATGTAATTAAGATATAAGTAAGAGAACCCCCAACAAGAGACTGATGTAGATTACTGCACAAAGAGGTTGATACCATACGACAGTGCTCATTGTTCACTGACGTCACTCATTGCCCTTCCTTACAATAGAGAGAGAAAGTGAGTTTAAGTGTGTGCATGCGTGCTCACACAGATGTCTATAGGCAGTGACACATACCTGTATGTGTGTACCTCTGCACCAGTGCAGTTCTCTGCCTTTCTCCTAAAGATATTTGTTCCTAATGGGGAAGAGACAGACCCAGGAAGATTTTCAGTTATATTATGCTATGTAAAGATGGCAGCTTAAAGACCTTGATGCCACTTTCTAGCAACAAGCAGAGGTCTTCTTGTATCCTGTTTCTGCATCCACACAGTTTTGGTGTGAATGGTTAAACGATGTGCAGGGCTTGATAAATAAATGAAGATCTAACTCTATAAAATACATCAAATAAGTAACCCCTCACTGATAAGATTTTCCATCTTACCAAGTTTACAATCTTCTGTTCAGATTTTATCAAAGATTTAGTTCTATCTTGTTATAGATCATTTTGATGTTCAAACTTTCTGCACTATATCAGATGAATAATATACTGCAAAGAAAGTAATAACTGCATTTTAATAGGAAATGTAAAGTATGATTGTTCACTTTGATGCATCATTCAGTGGTAATATCAGAAACTCAATTTCACAAAATTATATCCAGAGATCCAGTTTTATCACTACTGAGCAAACACTGCCACTGAGGACTGATTTCAGTAGTTGCAATATTGAACAGAACATGGCCCTTGCATACGGAACAAGAATCATAAACTTCGATCTGCTCATTATCAGGAAGATATATTCTATGTTAGACCAATGATTAATATATAGTTTGAACTTAGAAATAGGAGCCTTGCCTGCTGATATAAAAAAAAAAAAAAAAGACAAAATGTGAACTCGGTGCAAGGATCAAGAGCCACTGGATCTAATACATCCACAGGCAACTTACTTGAGTATTGGCTGATAATTACAGATGGTAGCAAAGGATGTTAAGCAGAGATTCAGGATAAAGATCACAACAGGTATGATGACAGTTAAGAAGTGGAATAATACTGAGTAGGAAATTGGGACTTAACAGATATGAAAACCATAATCTGAAAATGGAAAATAGAAAAATTACTTTCAGATTCATATAAAGAAAACAGAACTTATGTACATAGTTACCTGTCTCACTAGCCGCAGACTGGATTACTTACAGGTAGGCTCACCTTTGCAAAATCTAGAAGATATCAAGGTGCACATTGTTTGCAAACAAATTTAAATTTAAATATTCAAAATCAAATGATGCCATGTTTTAATCCAAATAAAACATGAACAAAACATGTTTAATGCTATTACAAGCTATTTCTGATTCCAAAAAATTTTATTTGTGTTACTGTATTTCAGCAAAGCATTTTAAGATTACAGTGAACATTAAGAGAAGCTAAGCTTCAGGCAATTTCACTGGCTTCAGGTTTAGGTGGGGCAAAAAAAAATTCTGGGACCTATTTTACACCTATACTGCCCATTTAATAAAAATAGCTTATAAAACTTATTACATTATATTTTTTAAAGTCTGACTGTGTCCCAAATAAAGTTTGTCCTTTTCATATCTCTGGATGCTTGAATACTTGTTTATAGCATCATTTTTGTGCCTACTATTAACATCTTGTGTAATTTTCTCTGTATCTGAGACTTTTTTTATAACTTAGCATTTATGACTTCCTCTCGTTCTTTGTGGCAATTTAACATTTGGTGTTCATGCTAATGCCGTAAGAAAAAAATCTCAAATACATTAGATTTTCATATTGTTCTCCTTTTACTGAGTCTGTAGTTTTCAGTTTGCAAACAAATACCTCTTTACAAAACAATGTAAGTTAGTTGTCTGCAAAATTTTTTGCTTCTTAATTTATTTATTTATTTTACTTTTTTTTGATGGCTGTTTAAGTCAACTTTGTCATGCTTTGATCAAGTTTTGATATATTATGTATAAAGTACCTCTCTTGTCTTCTTTCCATTTTTGAGGTGGGATATCAAATGCTTGCCAAGGAAGCTGGTGATTAGTTCCAATGTGAAAGTTTGGAAGTTTGGAGTTTTAATCCAGAGCAGTACAGCCATGGCAAAATGCTGGCAGAAGGCTGGGAACTGACTACTGCACTGCTGCAGTTCCCGAAGGCTGTAGACACCCATCAGTCAACCATCTAGCTGATTAACCCAGAAATCAGATTTCCAGTATCACAAACCCCCATGAACCTTGTCTCACAGTCCTCAGATGTCTCAAGCTACACAAGTTCATAGCTGGTTAATGCCAAGTTTCCAAAAAGCTCGAGAAATTTTGGAACCGTACATGTGTGTCAAAGTAAATCATCTTCTGAAATTTCAATCATAATTTCAATATTCTTCCAAAGGAATTTCCACATGATATATTTAGCTAAAACAATTTTTTTTTATGGAGGAAGGAATTTCCAAATTATTGAGTAGCTGTCCTAATACCAGGTATTTCTAGTTGAAGTGCCTTCTTAGCACATCTAACTACAGGAAACATGCAGTTGGATTGCAGGTTACATATATATATAGTATTGTTTATTTTTAATCTGATTTGTATGTATTCCAGGGTATCTATGCCTAAGATTTTATTTCTTAAGTATGTGCAAATATCTGCCTTTTCTTAAGGACTTACAAAGAACATTTTAAGGTGTGAGTCACCTCATACTGAAGAAGTCTTCTAGTGAGATGACTCACACCCTTAAAGTGCCTTTACAGGTCTATTGACTATATAAGTAACTAACCCAGAATTAGACAATCAAAGCTAGAGAAATGCATTCCAGCCAGTACAGGTCATGCTCTGTTTCAAGAGTTCCACAGAATGGACTGTGCAGTACTATAGGAACCATCCTATCAAAAGTAGGGAATGTAAGAAAGAAAAAAAATTTATAGAGAGTGGTTCACTTAAAATTACTTGTAGAAATAAGGCTCCATTTTCTTGCATTAGAATTGCTCATATATGTTAGAAAATTCTAGGGAAAAGTGCTATATTTAAATTCAGTTATGCTTATGTTTTACATATTGGAAACTTTCAATTATTATATTAAATATATCAAATCTCAGTGGAATGACTGATGGTAAGTATTACATATTTATCAATATTATCCCAAACCCATACTTTCAACCATTAGAATCATAGATTCACATTGCTGAATGACTCAGTAGCTCAATTAGTCCATGTCCCCAGCCTAAATATGTATGAAAATGTGACAGAAGTTTGTCCATCTTGTTCTTAAATGCCAACAATAGATCACACAGAATCCCCAGGCAGTCCTTTTGAGGGATTTCCTCTTCCTTGGCTTCAGAAACCTTTTTCCCCCAAGATCTAATTGGTATCCTTTTTGCAATATAGTCTAGTTCCTGGGCCAGCAATGGATGTCTCTCCATTATAGGCAGGGAAACGCATTACTCAGTTCTTTTCAACAGCCAGTTATGCCCTCAATCTTCTCTCCTCTGAGCTAGGAAACCTCAGTTCCTTCCATCTTTCTTCATAGGTCTTGTTTTCAGACATCTGCTCATTCTCATTGCTCCCCTCTGACTCCTCTCCAGTCAGTCCACAGATTTTCTGGAAGTCTTTTGGGTTGAAGCCTTGCCAATACTAAGCTAACATGAATTGCATCAGTGCTGGAGTTTACACTCCTGTTTGTACAACCAGGAAGGATGATTCCATCTTTTCTGCAGCAACATGACAGCATTGGCTTCTATTAATTTTGTGAACCATGATAACCTTCCACTCCCTTGTGAGACAGCAACACCCAACCTGTTGTTACCTATAATGTGTTTGCACATTCAGTTAGTTTAACCTAAATGTCATACTTTCCACTTGTCCTTGCTGAATAGCACTTTCCAGGACAAATCTTGGGCTTCTCAAGATGGTTTTGAATGCTACTCCTTTCCTCAAAAATACTTGCTGTCTTTCAGTGTACGCTTAATGTCTTCTCTCTTTTCAGTCATTCACATGATTAAGAAAAATACAATTGAATTGGACCCACAACAGACCACAGCATAGCTGTGCTGGAGTTGTTACTCCTTTCTATTATGACAATGAACAAGTGAAATTTCTCTCTGGTTATAGTTTTCCTTTTTTGCAGAATACTTTAGGAGTGGGTCAGAACAAAAGTGGTTTTGACAACATTAAATTTTGTCTCATGTGACATAGCTTCGGTATGCTAAAGAATCACCATGTATTTACA